>NC_142009.1:164993711-165147711 GCF_049901735.1 Notechis scutatus
CTAAAATTCCAGATTTCTTCCTCCAGTGCTTCAATAGCAAGAATCAAAAGGATGGCATCCTACGTATAAACAATAATCAATTCTTAAGTTACTCTTTAGTGTTGGTCTAGCAAATAGGAATGGAACCTCTGATTTCTCCCAGCCCCCAAATTACTGAGACATCTATCAATATTTCTCATTCAATCATATCAAACGCTGCTGAGAAGTCTAGAAAGTGTATTAATGGTTGGTATGCCCTGTCTTTCAATACTTTCAGAGGTCATTGTCTTTGATTGTTATATCTGTTATGTTTGAGGCATGGGTTAATGAACGGAGACCAGACTGTAAACTGAACTTCAGCTCTTTATTCACGAGCATAACAGAGACAAAAAACCCCGGCTAGCAGTCACTCTTTTATAGAGTAAGCTGCTATCCGGATAACCAATGGATAGTGTTTGAACCTTGGCGGCCCACCAACAGCCAGTCAGATTGCTCGGAATGAACCAATCATAACTTGCCATTATATGGGCCAATAGGACGTGCAGGATTACGATCCTGCTAGGCAAATGAATCTTTATTAATTACATTTCTTTCGTTCACAACAATATCCAGGCCCAAAGCAAGAATAATTGGCTTCTTTCAGACCAGTAACACCTTGCCTGTCACCTTACCCTAAAAGTGGGCATATTTCAGTGGGCTGTAGAAAAATCATAGGATCCAGCTCTAGCAGCACAGCCTCTTTCAGGATATCAGCTCCTTGCATAAAGTGGCATTAACTGTTTCTCACCCATCTGGCTACATTTTCCTGCCCACCTTTATCAGCTGAAATGAGAAAGGTTCTTTCCTTGACTCTCAGTATCTTGCCAGTTATATAGGACAGTACTGATCTGGAGTAGCATATTAAACAGTGGCTTGTTTTTAGCATTAATTGGCAGCAATCATCTGAAAAATTATTCTATGTATTGTAAATATTAGTTATGACTGATTCTGTTCACAGAAAATAAAAATCCAGAGTGCTTCCCCTGCCTGTGTGAGGGACTGAATTACTAGGACACTACAACACACAAAAAGATCAGTGTTACATCCAACATTAAGAAGCCTAAATCTGACTATTACAGTTTGAAGATCAAGTTTGTAAGAAAAAATCATGGTAGCAGACATTGTGCAGATGCAACATTAAACCTGTTTCCATGCAACATACCAAATCACAATTTACTGAACAACCCATTATTGGCTGGATTCACACAGCATATCAAACCATAAACCTAAGTTTACAAAATGCACAGGCCAGTTATACACAATATGTCAGAATATAAATAATTTCATTTGGTAGATACATGAATCAACTTGAGTTTTCTATGACTGGCAAGTTCCACAGGAAAGATCAGTAAAAGTGATTGGGTCATTGTTAGGATAAGCAAGGGATATTTGCTTATTGCCTCTAATATTAGGCCTCTATTATTCTTTAATCTTCTCTAATACTCTCTAATCTGCCTTTCCATGTTATGGAAACGCAATCATGATGTTAAATTCAGATTAAAAAATAAAAAGTAAAGTGGGGAAGGGGAGAGAAATTCCAAAAGCCCGTAAAGATTAACAAGCAAAAAGAGGAGAGAAAAATTTAGAAGTGAGGAATATCCAGTCTAGAGCAAAATACGACTGCATATTTTCTTGAAAAGGTTAAGAATGGCTCAGATATAAATCAAATGCTTTGTACTGTATATAGAAGACTGTGGAATCAATCTATAGTATCTCTGTTTAAAAGGATCCCAGATGGTAAGAGAAAACTCACTTCCTGAGGGTTTGTAAAGTTGGTGCCATTTATAACACATAATGCTCAACTTAATACTCAGCTCTAATGCCTCATCTCACAATAATGTTGTTTCATACATTAAAGAAAACATTTAATTGTTTGGATGTTTTCATGTGGAGAGCAGTGTTATAAAGTAATTGTCACTAATGTACCCTGGATATAAAACATAGAAATTCACTTTAAAGCTGTTTCAAATGTTAGGTTGTGATCTACTGGCAGACATAATTTGGACATTTTATACTTGAGGCACTTCAGCATTTTTCTAAAGTAACATTATGATCTTAAAAAAAGAAAAATGAAGATTATATAAGCAGTGCTCTTCTCAGAGCCATTACATTTCCTCTACTGAGGAATGCTTTTTTGTTCTTTTTCAGAATAAAGCAGTAGTGCATTGACTATTCAGAAGTTCTCAACCGTACAGAAATTATTTCTGTTTTGATGTAATTTTGTTCTCTGTTTTTGCTAACCCCAGGCATTGCTTAGATGTTTTATCAAATGAAACTTTCCCTTTGTGGAAAAGTAGTTTACATGTTTAAGTCTTTTAGTTTAATTTCAAAAAGAAAATGGTAGTTATTCCTAGGAAAAGATAGAACTTTATTAATAGTATGGTAATGCCAAGCAAACTGATGGCTGGCAGGATTGTTTCTCATCTTTATTATTTTTTATCAATAACTCAATGTGGTGACCATACCTAATTCTCCTAACTCCTCCTATGTTTTATACAATAACAATCTTGTGAAATGGGTTGGGCTGAGAGAGGGTGACTGGCCCAAAGTTACCCAGGTGACTTTCATGCCTAAGGTAGGACTAGAACTCACAGTTTCCTATTTCCTAGCCTGGGGCGATAACCACTAGATCAAATTATTTTCCTCTATGGAACCTTCTTCCTCACTCATGCCATAGCTAAGATTCTATCTAACCTGCCAACTTGTTTACTTTTGCCAAATTAGATTATCTTCTAACTGCTGCCTGGCAGAGTCTTGGAACTCTTATTACCCTATCAAGCTGCAAGTGTAAATTACTTCTGAGATAAGCACATGAGAGCTGTTTTGAAATATGATTGAAGGATTTCAGAATTGACATTACACACACACACACACACACACAGAGAGAGAGAGAGAGAGAGAGAGAGAGAGAGAGAGAGAGAGACTTATACAAACACCCATACATGCTACATGAAAATATTGTGTAACTATATGGAGACATATTAATTACCTTTCATGCCTACACATATCTAGTTTTCTTTTTAGTCATAGTTGCTTGCATATGAATCAACCTGGAAGAAATAAAATAAGTTTATTACACATCCCTTGCCTGGTCTCCTGGAAGCTTTTCTTTTTAAATTTGTGGTGATGTAACACCTCCAGTGTAAACAGAAGTAGGCAGTAATTGTGGTTATGAAATAT
The DNA here is from genome assembly GCF_049901735.1 of Notechis scutatus. NCBI lineage: Eukaryota > Metazoa > Chordata > Lepidosauria > Squamata > Elapidae > Notechis > Notechis scutatus. The sequence continues at coordinate 164,996,910 of NC_142009.1, forward strand.
AATTAGCTGCTGAGCTGCTGTCCTCTGGCATGATATTAATATGCATCATGAAATATTTTTAGTCTTTTGTGAAACTCTAAAACTTATACAAAACTCTAAAAATAAAATTTGATATATAGGTATTGATTTGGGCATAGCCATGGATATTATGTCAATTACTTAAAACCGTTCTCAGTAACAGAATGGCCAAACTGTAATTTTGAGTCATCTTCCAGGAACATTCAATACTTTGAAGTTCTTCCTAAGTTAAGGATATTAAATGATCGTACCTTGAAAATCTGAAATAAACTCTAGTTTGGGGGGTGGGGGTGGAGACAAAGAATTAATCAGCTCAGGAGAGAAAAAAACAGGCTGTGTTTGGATCTTTTCTGCTTCTGTTGCAGAAAACCACAGAAGGCCTCTGGCCATGCAACGTATATCCTTCCTGCCTGATTCAGATCTATTGAAGAGGAACCCCTTCTTTCTCTCAGCAGTTGGTTCCACAGCCAAACTCTTGTTACACTTAGGAAGTTTTTTGTAATAATCAATTAGAATGCAGTCTGCCTATTATTATTCTATCACCTGCATGCTGAATGAAAATATCCTTTTTCTTTCAAGTATTTGAGAAAACACACCCAATTAGTTCCATCTCTCTTCATCAACCTAACCTGTCCCTGATTGTACTTGATGCCCTTTCATGAAATTTACCATTTTTTTTTCATCCTTCTTAAAAATGTATTGAGACCTGGTTATTCAAGTTTGAGTTTAACCAATTCAGAAAAAAAATAGATTTATTACTTCTTGGGATTTGGAATTTACACTTCTGTGGATGCAACTTAAAAGTGCATTTGTTTTCCTTACATAACATCCATGGTACTAACTCATATCCAAGTACATTAGTACATTAGTATCAGCCAATATGCTAGGATGCTGTTCCTCTGGTATGTGAGATTCATTCAACAAAGAGACAGTCCTTGATTATGATTCTATTTCAAATTTAATGTTGCCCCTTTGCCCTATTTTATAATTTCTTAAAGAATGTATCTTGTTTTGATGCGATAGATTGAATTGAGTAGTTCCAGCTTTTCTTTGTTACCTATTAGCATTAACCTGTCTCCAATGAGAAGCTGATATTCTGATTCTTTCATTTTTCTTTTGTTTTGAACACATTCAAAGAAGCTCCTGTGGATTTTGTTAACCATCCTTCACTAACTTTTAATTTGTTTTTGTTTTTTTAATTTTTTGCTTCCCTGTGACTGACTGTATAGTCCTGGACTACTTCTTGTACTCTTTCTTCATAATGTGACCTTTTAGTATCTTACAAGTCCCTTTTGGGGGGAGGGGTTGAAATATATAAGATCTTATATATATAGCCTCCAAAGCTAAATTAATCAAGGGTTTCACAATTAAAATAAATTAGGGAAACTGCTTTGTATCTTGTCAAAGAACAGCATGATGTATATTTTTCCTCTGACCATATAGCCCTTTGTGCAAAAAATGGGTACCTTCCTATAAATCTCTGGGTCTGAACTGTCAAAACAGAAAAGGCTTGAATCTCAGGAATGGCAAGTAGACATATTAAGGCTGTTAATAGTCGTATGAAAAGCTTAGCAGGTGGTTGAATTAGAAATGTAATTTGATTTCTAAAATCTAAGTTTACAATCTAGTTTGAATTCACAAGAACTGAAACTACAAACTATTTTATTTTAGATTAGTATTAATTAATATTAATTATATTTAGTCTGCTAACCTATAAAATGTACAACGTCAGATTGCAGATAGCTTAGAAGTTACTTCACGGCTCCCTCATCAATATACCTAAATTATTTAAAAAGAACAATAATATAAAAAACAATGTTCTTTCCTTGTTGCAGTGTTAATTGACTTATTACTTTATCAATCACGTTACCACATTGCAGAATAATGTTTTGACAGTTATAAATTGAGGATTCCCTCTGCTGTGTTTTAGGTGGTTCTTTACCTGCAGGTAGAGAAATGTATTTGACCATGCTAATGTCTGCTTGAAATATGGAAGAGAAGTTATTATCAGTGAAGCTTAAAATGTCTGTATACAATTCTTACATTTGCAGTTTTAATTTTGTGGAGATAATTTAATGCTTCATTAAAATATGATTTTGTAGCCTTTTCTTGGATTCTGCAGGGTTGTATGAAGATAGCATACTTAATTTGATCATTATTCCACCTAGCTGTTTCTGAGCTTTCCTTTTCTACAGCTGACAACTCGTCTTTCCTTAGCATAGGTCTTGTCTGCTTCAAATATTGCAATTGTCCCATTTAATTTTAGATGCCTGCAATAGCTGAATAATGAAGTCATGGGGTTTGATTATCAGATAATGTGGTTTGAAAACAAAAGAACGAAAGAGCCTTTAACTAAGGCCAATCTAGCTGCTATGACTTGGTCTCTTATTTTTCAGATGGTTTTAATATATGTTGAGGAAGAAGATTTCTATCCAGTCTAGATTTTAATTATCTTTCAATCACTGTTTCTTAGGTGTTGTTTCTCTTCTTTCATCTGCTATAGGTGAGCGTCCCTTTCACTGTAACCAGTGTGGAGCTTCCTTCACCCAAAAGGGGAACCTACTGAGGCACATCAAATTACACTCCGGAGAAAAACCATTCAAATGTCCCTTTTGTAGTTATGCCTGCCGAAGAAGGGATGCTCTCACAGGACACCTCAGGACACACTCTGGTGAGTTTCTTGCACTTTTGGTTTTAGCACTAATGCTAAACTGAAAACTAGACTGAAGCCAACTCTGCACAGCAGTGTTCTTTCAATCAGTCAGTCCATGTGTCAGTCCATCTGGATCTATAAAGTCTCCATGGATTGAATGTGCAGACTCTGGGGCAGTGTGATTCGTAGCTCTATGCTCTGAACTTGTTTCTAGGCACAGATGTCAGAGACTGAATCTTGTCAACCCTTGTGCTCTAACATTGAGCTTGGTGTCTCTCAGAGCTCCATTAAAGCTGACTACTACCTGAAAAGAAAGGGTTAGCTCTTATTTTCTAATTACAGTACCCTGGTACTATAAATGAAATTAGATCAAAATTGAATTGGGAATTAAATATTCTTCAAAATTCAGAATATTACCTGGAAAACCATGATAGATTTCCCTAAATTCTAAGAACTATCAATGAGTGCCCTGTCAATGAGGATATATCTTTCTTTTACTCTTTTTATATTTGCACTTTCATAATTGAATTATATTTTAATTATAAGAAATAAATCAGTTATGACAACAACTTTTTAGGCCAAGATAATATAAAACGTCATAAAAGATGAAGCTGTTTTTTAATTTCAATTTCCCCAAAATTCTGTATAATGTAACTTTGTAAACCATGATTACTAGCCAATTTTTGAAAAAGCATTTGAGCTGGAAACTGATCCACAATTCTGCTTTTATTTTTTGCAAAATATTCCATGCTGATATATTTAAATTCTAGTCCTGCCTCGGGCATGAAATCCTGCTAGGTAATTTTGGACAAGTCTCTGTAACTCAGACCAACTCACCTCACAGGATTGTTATTGTGGGGGAAATAAGGGGAGGCGAAGAGTGTTAGATATGTTCACTATCTTGAATTGTTTACAAAAATAATAAAGGTTGGTACAGAAATAATTAACACAGATTTTATTGTGCACAAAAAACAATGTTTTGTCATGTGGATTTCTTACTTTCAAAGAGTGCTTTCTTTTTGATTTCTAACATTTGACACCACTAATGCAGGGCCTTAAGCAGGGGTGGGATTCTGCCAGTTCACACCTATTCGCTAGAACCGGTTGTTAACATTTGAAGCAGTTCGGAGAATTAATTACTGGCCTAATCCTGTAAGGAAGGCAAGAAGGAAACATTCTGGTGTTGCTTACAGAAACTGCCTCTCTGTTAACCCTTATTACATTCTTGGCAGGACTGTACTTCCTGTCTCAGGAATGTCTCTGGAGTTTTTTTCCCCTCCTTTGTTGGTACTTTGCTTGTGTGGAGTGACTATTCAAAGTTACAATGGCACTGAAAAAATACAATGGCACTTACGACTGTTGCAGCATCCCCACAGTCATGAAAGGCCAGGTGAGGAGATGCATGACTCGCTGTGAGTGATATTGAGTTGGCCATGCCCAGCCAATAACATGACCACCAAGCCACATCCAACTAAGCCACGCCCACAGAACCGATTGTTAAAAAAATTTAATCCCACCCTTGGCCTTAAGTCCCTTCTTTCTTTATGATGGCAGCTCATTCAAATTGTTATTAATAGAAAAGCTTTTTATCCTAGATTGAAAAAAAGAAAAGATATAAGTAGTATGGTTTCTATATGTCTATAGATAAATAGAGGCAGTTATTTATGAAAAGAAGTGACATACTTAAGGAATAGAATAAAATACAACTATACTGTGGGAAATATATAAATTGCAAGGAAAGAATTCTCAAGGACTTTGGGATGTAAACATTAACTAAATGTATCCATGAGTTTTTGACTGAAGAAAAACAAACATCATTGGAAGTTCCAAAGAAACATAGTTTTAGAATACTTGTTTAGTGTAGCTACATGGTAGACCTATTCTCTGAAGTGATTTGAAAATGAGTATGCCAAAGCCCGTTCTTTTAAGCTCTCTTAATATACTGACTTTTTAGAAGAAATTTCTCAGCTGTTAACCCACCATTTTTAAAAAAATTCTTTGTAATGTGAAAGTAGAATAAGAAAAACATTACATGTATTACTAAAGTAGCAGAACTCAGAAATATAAAGCAACTATCAAATAAACTTGATATTATTCAGGAGAAATCATGAAATTTCTGATCAGCTATTTATAGATTATTGTTGTTCTCTCAAGTACCTAATGGAAATTAAAGTATTCTAAAATAAAGAAATTCTGCCAGGAATATAGTTTTTTGCTCCTATTTCTACATATGAGGCCAGATGCAAGAAGGACAGGTTCTTCAAAGTGGAAATTTGACAAGCTTGAGGCAGTTTTTTTTTTCCACAGAAAATGTGAGCTACAAAAGAGACAAAGATGAACTTCAGGAACCCTATGAGAGTAATTAATGGGAAGTATGTTACCCTACAGCACAATAAGAAACTCACATAACAGTCTATGGACATGAAACCTTATTTGTACTAAGTACACTGTTTCCAGTATGGTCTAGAAAGTCATAAATTCTGAGGGTACTAGTTAATGTATGGGACATCTATAGAAAGAATTCTTTTAACTGTCTTTTAAAATCTTCTATTTAAGAGTTCAAGGATAACTCATACAAATTTTCTTTGCATTCTGTTTTATAATCTTGTTGAACATGTCATCCTTACTTCTGTATGCACATATAACTCTTACATATTCCCTACTTTAAGACCTAATAAGTTATAGTATTAGGAGTTCCATTTGCTATAGTTAAGACAATCATTTGTATTTTATTTACAGATAGTAAACAAGTTGTAAATGGCTCTTAATTTTCCTATAGCTGAGTCCCACATTCTTTCCCTCACTCTGGAGTGGAGAAAGAGGCTAGAGAGGATTTTGATGAGGTTATATTGGGAAGAGAGTCTCCTTTTCATAGTCCCAACCCTGCTATGTTTCAGTATGAGCTGTACAGGTGTGAGTTCTTCCTGTCATTCTGATGGTCAAGAGTCCTGCATTTATTTCCTTGCATTTGTTTCTTTTTTGTCTGGCTTTGGCCTTCCTGTTTTGACTTTTCAGCAGAACCAATGACTTGCAAACTAATGGGCAGCAACCTAGGGATACCTCTAAGAATCATTTCCAGTGACAGGAGTGAAGAATAGATTCAGATTCCAGTTATGTGACAATGCACTTCTGCTGGCCACAAATTTCCCTAGAAGAATGTGATCCATTTTCTGGATAGACTGCAGTTGGCCCAGGATGTCCTATTACTTGAACATGGTTCATCTGCCAAAATCCCCACCATAAAGTGTTCCAGCAACATTAAACCTGCTGGTTTGGGAATTCAGTTAGCTGGTTACAACTATGTATCTGGACTTTGAGCAGGATCATCTCAACATTTTTGGCTAAAATAGCAAAAACTCTGGAGGACCTCCTGAACACAATAGAGGAATTCAGAGTATCGGAAAATCTGCTAGTTTCCTTTCAGGAACCCCACTGTCACTAAGATCATAATCTCCAAACTTTGACCTGCATCAAATTAATCTGCAAGACTCAGAATAACCCTGTTTCCCAGGGGATTGTCACTCATTCCATGAGAACTACAACCATCCTGGTCTTTCTCAATACTAATGCCATCCTGGGCATGGCCAACAGTTGCCATGTATCTTTCATATTTTCTTTCATAAAGCAATATCAGATTAACTCGTATGCCTCACCTGAAGCATCTTTCAGCATGAAGATACTACAGAACATAGCTCATAGAAAGGGATAGAGATACAATTTACTCCCAGGAATAGCTCTAATATCTTCCAGTTGGCATCCTGATTAAGCTGTAGAAAAAGAATATACAGGACTTATTATGAAGATTATTTTTCTACCATAGATTCAGGTCATCACCCATCAAAGAATAATCAAGAAAAAATTCTGAGATTATTCTCTGGGACTCTTTCAGTATTGTCATCTTGTATGGAGTTTTATGCATCTCATTTGTATTCCTTCTTTCTCAAGTTCTAGTTCCCTGAGTAATCTTTCTGATTTGGCCTTCCAAGACAAAAACAAGGAGCTATCTACCCCTATAGATATCAGAATGTCAGAAGCCTTTTTTTGCTGTGCATCTGAAGCAACTGGGAGGAAGGAGATTCCTACCTCAGAATGTACTTTCTCTGCTGTAGGAAATGAGTCTTTGTGGTAAGTCCAGTGTGACATTGTGCAACAATTTCCAGAGCTACTGTTACAGACAGCTTCATTTTTAATTTTCACTTCTGTAAAACAAATTCAGAGACCTCCAAATGATTCCTCTAAACCATTCCTACTTTCCTCTTATTGTGGATCAGAACTGAAGAATTTTCTCAACTCTGTACTCTGTACTGAAGAATTTTCTTGCTCTGTACTTATACACTGGGATCAGATAATTACATTTACAATGTCTGTAGCTGCCACCAACTTTTAGATACACATGTTTTTCTTTAGTAATGCTACCATTCTTGGCACTGCATTGTTATCAAAGTTTAAAGTTATAATATTGTAGAAATAGTTGCCCAATAAAAGCAGGAAGGCAACCATATATTTTAAGGAGCTATGAGTGCTTGTTGAACTGTGTTGTGCAATTTTCTGATGGGATTAAAGGTTGAAGGTATATCCATATTGTTCTCCATGAACTTTCTTACACTTCCTTGTATGTCAGGCAAAGGCTATTTCTATATTAATTATTTAATACCAGTTGAGTGAGTCATACTTTGATACAGAGAACTGGTTTATAAAGTTGTCATTAAATAAACAATAACTAATTTTGGAAGAGATTATTATCTGATTCCTAATACAATATTCTGCTTGCATGTATGAGTGTACTTCTGGTTTCCCTTTCAGGAGATTATTGCTTGATATGATGGGAGGGATCAGTAGCTTAGCTGAAAATAAGATAGGGCTTTGCAAGTATCTTATGGAGAAATTCTACAATCAAAACCAGAAGAAGACAATGTAATAAATATATGTATCTATATTGTTGCCACAAAAATGGTGACTTTGGAAAAATATGGGTGGCACGTGATGAGGCATCCAGGTTGGAAGGCACTTATCCAAATACTGAAGAACAACACTAACATTTGACAGATGGAACTGGACACTCCCAGACCAAAACCACAGGGAAGCCAGTGCCAATATTGAAAGAGGAGTTGCCCCTTTTACCAGACCACATAAAGCTGGAACTTGGAATGGGAGAATCATGAACCAAGGCAAAGTTGAAATTGTCAGTGGAAAAAAAAAAAGAATAGAAAGCAAAAGAGCTGCCTGCCAGATAGATTTGGTCCTGTGTGGGGTGGAGTCCCTCTGCCAAACAGCTGTTTCACTTTTAGGCTGGCTGAAAAAGGTCCTGAAATCTAAATAGAAATGTAAGCTTAGCTTTTGGGGCAGACCTTTTTCAGCTAGTCCCCAAGAACAAGCCAAGCTGGCAGCGGCTTGCAACTTTCTTTGCTGACTTCACTGTTGACTTTCTGGGGAAGCCAGCAGTGAAGATTAAAAATGGCAATTACATAATCATGGGTTGCAGAGCACTTAGCAACCCATTGTCAGTATGAACAGGTTTCCAAGAACCCAGATTGCCATTTGCCATTCTGTCTTAAGCCCAATACTGTTCATAAATGATCTAAACGAGTAGATGTAACTCATCAAAACTCATTAAAATTTGCAGATGACATAAAGCTGGGTGGGGAGGAATGGCCACCACTTTGGAAGGAAGATTCAAGACCCTATCTAACAAGATTCAGCTCAGTGGTGAGAACTGTAAGATCCGGCACTTAGGCAGGAAAAATCAAATGTATAGGTACAGAGTACTTGCTCAGTAATTGTGAAAGGGACATAGGAGTCCTAGTGAACCACCAATTATGTGTGAGCCAGCATTGTGCTGCAATTGCCCAAAAAACCAATGCTATGCCACATCAAGTGAAGGATAGCATTGAGATCACAAGCGCCTGCTCACGACCAGCGAACCCCTTGTCAACGAAAATGCAGCCTACCTCTGCTGTTAAGGTTATGTCTGGCCTAACGAAGACAAGGATTAGAAGTGACATGATAGCTTTCTTCTAATACTTAAGGGGCTTTCACAAAGAAGAGGGGATTGGCTTATTCTCCCAAAGCTCCTGAGTACAAGATGAGAAGCAATGAGTAGAAGTGTGTTAAAGAGAGATCCAACCTGGAACGAAGGAAAAAATTTCCTGACCACAATTGAAAAAGAATCACCATGTGGCAAGATGGGTGCCAAACAAATGTAATAAATAAAAATGAAAAATAATCAGTTTGCCTCCCAGAGTTGTGGGTACTCCATCGTTGAAGGTTTTCAAGAAAAAATTGGACATTCACTTGTCTGGGGTTGTATAAGGTCTCTCACCTTGGGCATGGGGTTGGATTAGAAGACCTACAGGGTCCCTTCCAGCCCTATGATTCATGTTTCTATATGAAAGCAATTAACTTTTTGCCAACCTCTTCAAGCATATGAATGGAGATATACTTAGATATTTCTAGCTGAATTGGTGTCAAATATATAGGTTGAAGTTAGAAAATTGAAAAGTGTGATTGTAAAGCAAGTTTTGATCTGTAGAATATATGATCAGGATATAGCATCCGTGAAAGAAACAGGCTTATTACACTTAATGTGAAAGTGATTGTGAGGAGCAATGAAAAAAAGGCAAGAGACTTTGTAATAACTGAAGGGGGATTGTTTTTTTAAAAAAAATTAAGGTAGCCTTCTGAATCAGCTACTGTGGTAGCAAGAAAGGTGTAAGATGACTGAGAGTTTTTTTTAAATAAGACAAAAATCACTGAAAAAGATATAACATGGAAATATTGAAGGATAATCATAGGAACGTCAACAAAAAATAAAAATGGAGGAAGGTACTCTACACCTAACCCTTTTTCATACAGTATAAAGTCTTGTAGAGTGATGAAAGATTTGCAGAGAGAGAACTGTTTATGAACTATCTCCATTAGACAATGCAATATGAACAGCAGTTGAGCAGCTGTTAAGTAGAAAAATGAAAATGTACAAATGAAAAAACCCCTGCAGAAGAGAAAGTTAACTGTATTAATAAATATGGAACAAAACTGGGTGGCCTTTCAAAATATTAGTGTCCATATCTATATGAAAGAAGCAATATCTAAAATTTGCTGCAAATGGTTGAGCCATTGCATTAATTTTTCATGCAAATAAAGTCTTGATTAAAACCTTTCAAAGCAGAATTCAGCCATACATGAATAAAGAAGTGACAAATGAACAGGTAGGTTTCAGAAAACACTGAAGGACATGAGAGCGGAGAACTAAATTAAGATAAATTGAAATAGTGAATAACATGATGATATAAGGAAGACTTTTACTTTTGTTTCATTGTCTATACAACAAGACTTTTGTGTACATCGTGGCAAAATATGGAACATACTAAAGTTAATGGGTGGGCCAAGAGGAATTTGTTCCTCTATTTTCTGAGGATCCCTAAAGTCAATAAGGAGCTTTTGTAAAGAGCTGAGTCTGCAGAAATTGATTGGTTCAAATTGGACTCAAGGGTTGAAAAATAGATATATGAATATTCCTATATATCTGTTTAAAGTACAAAACATTTAAACTTTTGAGTTTCAATACAACACACTTTTACAGAAGTCTTCATAGCTGACCAGCCTGGAAATCCCATAGTATGCATCACTGTTGCCAAGCCTGGATATACTTTGACCAGTGCTGGGGAGAAAGTCAAGGAAAGCCTTCTCCTCACCCAAATGGCTCCTCACTCAAAGAGCATGTTGTGGAGACAGACTGCATTGTCTCACTTTGACATTTGACATAGCTTCCGTTGAAGTAAATGTAACTGTCAACCTGAAAAATGACTTCAGTTGAAGCAATGCTAACCTCTGCTTCGTTTCTTGGTTACCATTCAAGGGGGAGGGGGGAGAGCATGGGGGACTCAGAGACTCAGGAATTTGGTGCCTCAGCTGGCTAGCCAGATCATCAACTAGCTGCATAACATCCTGCCAACGGACACCTGTTGAAGTTGAGTGGTAACCTATACCTGGACTGATTGGGCCATGTGACCTGAGAGACAAAGAGGGGTGGGAAGGTCTAATTCTTTTAACTATCCCTAAGAGTGGGAATAATTTAGAGCTAGTTTCACCTTTTAAGTGCAGATATAATGTACTCAATAAAAGATCTCTTGAACCTGAACAAAATGTCAGGCTCCTGACTTTACGGAATTAGTTACTTGGAACGGTGATAGTAACTTATCTTATATACGCCTAAAAAGTGCTACCTGTTGAGAACAAAATATAAATGCTATATCCAATAAGCCAACTTAAAGAAAACATGTCAGTGTTCTGGGATCTATAACAGAAATTGCCTTTTGCCAAATTCCTCATTTCCATTGGTAGAAGGAACACTGAATTGAGTTTTTCTGTGAAAATTTGCATGACAGAAATTAGTTTGTATTCTATACTGTATGCAATTACCTGTGAAGAAGAAAGCCATCAATATTTTTATCCTTCAAAATTCATCTTAATTACATTGAAGATCTTCTGCAAGGTTAATTGATAGGCATTGCTAAATAAATTGACTATGATTTGGTTGTAATTTTTTTTAAAAAGAGAGATGTTATCAGCATGGAATAAACACTCTGCTTATATAGATGATGCTATGATCCATTAGATCTACATAATATGGTTATAGTGATCAAGTTTTTTTATAGGTGATTGGATGGATGCAGTGAGAAAAATACAGATTAACTAAATTTCAGTCTTATTTTTCAAAATGATGACATCTGTTAAAAAAAAGAAAAGAGATCTTCAAATGTCAGTTGATTTATTTTGACAAATTCTAGGGGTTTCACAAATACTCATAACAATATTTCATACAATTTTATTTATTTGTTTGTTGGTATGACTATCCTGTCTCTATGCCTACATTAAATTGTATGTTGAATGTTTGTATATAGGTAGTAATTTACATTTGTATTGCAAAATTAGTTGTATCTTGCAATGGGCACATATCCTGTTTCACAAATACATTCTTGAAGGTTTGTAGGAAGGAGACTCTTAAATTCTCCATTCTATTTCTCATTTAAAATGACAAACAAAACACCCCTGAAGGCATATTACAATCTTTGTCCAGGTGCTTCCATTGCTTTTTATACAGCAGATAAAAGTTATGGCCCCATGTTTTATGATGGCAACAGCTTTCTTAGTCTAGGTTATTAATGGTCTCACTTCCCAACTTCATTTGTCACCTATAATGTAGTCTTATTGCATATAGCTAGAAAGATGAAGGCAATTTAATACTTTCAAGGAAAATACAAGTTCAAACAAACATCTTGGCAGGGATTATTCAAACAAATTAAGATTTATATTCAAATTGTGGCCCTTGAGCCCTTGGCAAATTGCCCATCTATTCCTTGATGTTAAGCAAAGAACTTACTTTTTAACACAAGGAAAATGATGATGTAATCAAAATCACTTGTATGCAAAGACAGGTCTATTCAGTTTTTGCTCTTCAGTAAACAAAGATCTATAGAATTATGGCTATATGGATTTGAAAACCTCATTCTACACCAGCTCCAGGTTTTGGGAGGCTCCTTTTGTCCTGACATGCAGTGTTGTTCCATCATTCCTCTGATCCATCTCTGCTGATCTCGGTGAATAAATAAATGTCAAATAAAAGATCAGGCAACAGGGAGAAGAAAGAGAAAGGACTTCATCCTGGAGTGGAAGGAAATTATTTAGGCCACTGAATCCAATTTCTTGCTCAATGCAAGAATACAGATTAGAGCCTCTGCACAGACAACTGGCTAACCTTTCCTTGAAAGCATCCAGTCCAAGGAAGGTGACTATCTTTCCCACTGGGGATCTTAAGAAACTTTTTGTGAGAATCTCCCTTCTTGAAACTGAAATCCACTGATGTGTGACCTGCTCTGGGGATCAGGAAAAATGGATTTTGAGTTTATAAGTGACACCCTTCCCAATACTTGATGTACTTTCTGTCATAGTCTCTCAGTTGTCTTTTCTGACTGGAATACATGAATGTTTTACAGATTTTTGTATGGTGCAAGATTTGGAATTGAAATCGATTTCATAACTGAGATCAAATAATAATTCCAAATTATTTTGACAGACTGGAACACTGAACCAAATTCAGCAGGATAATATCCATTTGTGAAAAGTGTTAACTCCTGCATCTAGGTAGGAAACTCTAAAGAACAATATAGATTTAAGGAAGCATGGCTTCAGAGAAGGATCAGGTTTTCCTCCAAGTAATATAACCCAGCCACTTGAAAAAAACAATGAGAAGTCTTGGATTATATTGACAGAAACATAGCATCAAGATCATGATACTTCCACATACTCTCATTAATCCACATTTGAAAAATGTATGTCCAGTTCTGTGTGCCATACTTAAAATGAACATGCAGAGGCTGAAATAGGTTTAGAGAAGAGTAATCCAGAGAAATGTAGTAGGTAAGATATTGAATTAGTAATGCAGAGCTGGTTCTTAAACATTTAGCACCATTCCATTGGATACAAACATAATAAATAGATATCAAGGTAATAAGAGAGATGGAAGTTGCTCCTTTGAGGAACAATTAAAAGAGTTGGGCATATAAATGCCATTTCTGCTCAAATTCTACTTGATTTTCCTTGTTTTAAAGATACTTCATATTCAAGTCTTTCTGAAGATTAAAAAGGTAACTGACCTGCAACATCTCCTCAGTGTTTCAGGATTGAAAACACATAGTTCCTGTTTTTGTTACGAAGTTTTTTACAGTATTATCAGTGCATCACACAGTGCATGGACCATTGGGTTGGTGAGATACAGATCAGAGTATCTTGGTTTGTAATATACTGTCCTGATTAGAGTTCCTAGCTTGCATAGAATAGCATGACCATATGAGAGGGGTAAACTGGGGCTTAATGGTACATGTTGGCATACTGGTGAAAACATGACTGATATTGTATCTTTACCGTTAGCAAACAATGTGCTTGTGGCTTGTGCTTGTGGCACTGATATGACTAAGGTAACCTTATATGTATTATATAAGCTTTTGAACAATTAGTGTCCATTGTCAATGTTTGTTTGAAACGTTGAAGACTGAATAGACCATCACTTAAGTAAGATTCAGCATTTAGCATTGCCAAAAAATCCAATGCAGTCCTAGGATGCATCTACAAAGGGATAGCATCAAAATCACATGAAGTGATAGTACCAATTTATATTGCATTGGTGAGATCACACTTGGAATACTGCATCCAATTCTGGTCACCATGATACAAGAAAGATGTTGGGACCATAGAAAGAGTGAAGAGAGGAGCAACAAAGGTGTTAAGAAGTGAGGAGGTTAAACCATACTATGAATGTTTGGAGGAATTAGATATGTCTAATCTAACAAAGAGAAGGATTAGGAGTGCCATAATAGGAGTCTTCCAATACCTGAGGGTCTGTCATAGAGGAGAGGTGGTTGGCCTATTCTTCAAAGCATCTGAGGTCTGGACAAGAAGTAACAGGTGGAACATTATTAAAGAGAAATCTGACCTTGAATTAAGGAAAAATTTCCTGACAGAACAATTAATTATTGGAATGGCCTACCTCCCAAAATTATGGGTACTCCATCACTGGAGGTTTTCAAAAAGAGACTAGGCCATTTGTCTCTTGCTTGAGAAGGGGGTTGGACTAGAAGATTTCTAAACCTATTATTTTATATAACATGAATATTTCATAAATCTCTCATGATGTAACTAGTTGGGGATACAGTGAAGCTATGAAGAGGCCATTTTATTATAATAGGAAATTATGAGATTTATGAATGTTTGCTTTTAAAGTTTTTATCTTAAATTTTCTTTGATCCTTAAACTTGTTTTATCACATTTTCATACTGTTTTCTTTTGTATAGCTTTAATCTCTGAATTCCCTCAATACTTTGATTTCACAGTCAATTCTATTAGGAAGCAACAATTAAATGCATTTCAATCTTTTAAACTACAGTATTTGAAGAAAACTCTCTAAAAGAATATGAAACAGGAATTGCTCTATTTCCATTGACAAATGAAGAAAAAACAATAAGTTGTTCAGATTGGGTCCAATCTTAATTAAATATAGAGTAGATGTATTGGGAAAGTATTTAACCTAATTATGACTAATTTAGTTTCCATTCATTTGCATATAACTTCAACTCTATATTTCAGTTCTTTGTACTTATAAAACAACTTATAGTAAGTATGTAAAATAGATGTACTTTTAACTAAAAGCATTTTTGATATATTTAATATAAAATGTTTTTACATTATTTGTTTTAATGCTTTTCTTTTATGTATAGCAGATAAAAAGCACATTGATGTTCTATCCCAGGGGTGTCAAACTCGCATCGTCACCATGCCATCACGTGACGTATCGGGATGTTTTTCCCCTTCGCTAAACCAGGTGGAGGCAGGGCCAGCACGTGACGCATCTGGCCCATGGCCTGCGAGTTTGACATCCTTGTTCTATCCTGACAGATAACATAAATTAAAATGAGGATTTGTTTATGAAAAGATCTTGAAATAATTGACTGAAAGGAGATACATAGATAAAGGTCAAGGTGCAATCTTGAGCACAGGATTGCAGAAAATGAAAAAAGATCACTTCCAGAAAGATTAATTCCAACTGACTGTAACATAACACTTCTTAACAATAAGATCAGTTTGATAGTGGAACTATGGAGGGTGGAGACTTGACTTCGATGGATGTTCTAAGCTGAGACTAAGCAACCGAGAGTCTCAAAAATGATTTGGATTCCTGCATTTTGCTTTGGATTCCAGCAAAGGGTGGCACTCAAAAGCGTAAATGGCCCTTTTATGATTGTGTTACATTCTGATTTCCAAAGTGAAAAAGTCACATCAAAAGATGCATGAAGTTCCATCTATGATGCTTCTTTTTTCACTTATCTCTTTAGTACCACTCATGAATTTGCATGGACTTTCTAAGATTCTTTATTTTCAGAATTTACCTGCTGAATTCCAAATTCACATCCTGTTTTAAAAAACTTTATCTATCAGCCTCCTGTGTTGTCCTGTCATCACACAGCCCTTTACCCAGGTCGTTACAACACAGGAGGCTGTTAGACATACAGCCAGCACCTCAGCCACACAGGTTCTTATGAAAAAGACAACCAATCAGCAAACATCAACTCCATCAACCAATCAAGAAATAACAACACAGCCAACCAGCCCGCTTACAACAGAGCCAGCACACCACACCTCCCCACCAGTATTTATAGAGAGATGGCAGCTCCGATCACGCTTTGCTCGCACAAGCACGAAGCTGAAAGCACCAGCCTGAAGATGGGAAGTGGGACCTCGTTGAAATGTTGCCAAGATACTCTCAATCTTACATGGGAAAAGACCCGAACACGCCAAGACCTGCATACCTGTACCCGTGAAAATCTACGAAAACAAATATTGTACCTCATGGGGAGGAAACCTTCCAGCTGACCAGGACCTATGAGAAACTCGAAGTCCGAAGTCCGAATGTGACCTCACATTCCTATGCAATTGCCGAGACAAAAAAGTGATCCCCACATGCTTCCAACTCAAATTCCATTCCAAAACCTCAGCCACTGAAAGGATCCTGAAAAGAAGGGAATTAGCCCTAATCAGAAACAAACTCCACAGGAAAAATTCCTACTAGACCAAACCAACAGGGACCTACTTACTCTCCACCTCCAACTCAGCACAAAATCCACCCAGCACTCTGGGACAAATCCAAACAACTAGTCCTCTGGAGAGCTGAAACAGAAACCTCCCACAAGACAGACACACACACCAAGAAACTCCACAGACTAGAGAAACACCAGACGCCCACCCCCTCCCACAACAACGCATGAAACAAATAGTACACAACATATCAGACAGAACCCTCACCAGGGCAGAAACCAATGTCCTTTCCAAGGGATTCAACTTTGCAGTCGCCCCCAAACGCATCCCCACCGAAAACATTATATGCAGAGTTGAAGCTAGCCTAACCAAAATTAACCCAGATGTAGCCAATAAAATTAGACTTGAAGTCACCAACATCCTCTGCTCCAGCAGTCCACCCAGAAGCAACTTACACAGAGAAGAACAAAAAGCACTCACCAACTTGAGGAAAGACAACAACATAATCATTCTCCCAGCAGACAAAGGCAATGCCACGGTCATGATGAACACATCGGACTACCAATCCAAATTATCCAACCTACTCCAAGACCCCGCTTACAAACCTCTAAATACTGACCCCACCACCTACCTAGAAAAAACCACCAAATCCAAAATAAAAGCATCTCCCATCAGTGAAGAGATCCAGCAAAGAATCATCCCCAGAGAAAAATCATCCAGATGCCCTAAACACTATGGCCTCCCCAACATACACAAAGAAGGAACACCACTCAGACCCATAGTCAGCTCCATAGGCTCACCTCTACAGAAACTTGCCAAATTTCTCGCCAAACAACTCCAGCCCTACAGAGAATCCATCACCTCACATGTACAAAACACTTTCCACTTCATAGAAACAATAAAGAAACAAAACCTACAACCCAGTGGATCTACTCATGAGCCTTGACAGCCATCCAAAACAAATACAGCCCCCTAAGCACATCCTAGATCTGATCAACCACTGCCTAACCAACACATACTTCATCTACAATGGACAAAGATACAAACAGATAGAAGGAGCACCTATGGGATCACCCCTCCCACCAGTCATCACTAACCTATACATGGAACACTTTGAAACCAATGTTCTTGACAAATCCGAACACAAACCCAAACTCTGGCTTAGATATGTTGATGACACTTTTGTAATTTGGCCACATGGGAAAGAAAAACTGGACAACTTCCTCACACACCTCAACAGCCTACACCCCAAAATACAATTCACCATGGAAAAAGAAGCCAACAACCAACTTCCCTTCCTGGACGTCCTAATTTACAAAAAAAACCAATGGCTCCCTAGGACACACCATCCACTGGAAGAAAACACACACCAACCACTACTTAAACACACAATCCCATCACCACCCTGCACAGATCAACTCTGTAGCCAAGACCCTCATCTCCAGAACCAAACGCCTAGCCGATGAAGACCACCTGAGAACAGAATTACACACCCTCACTAACGTATTAATTTCCAACGGATTCCAAAGAAGCACAATTACCAACCTAATCCTAAGGGAGACACCCTCCAGAAACTGAGACACAGAACAGGACAACGGTATCGCCCTCCTCCCCTACATCAAAGGCACCACAGATAAAATCAGCAAAATTCTCCACAAACACAATATCAGGACAGCCTTCAGTACTGACCCAAAAATAGCCAACATCCTAAGAAATCCCAAAGACAAGATTCAGCTAGAAAACCAAGGAGTTTATGAAATACCATGCAACAATTGCCCAGTCAAGTACATTGGACAAACCAACAGGAGAATAAATGCACACATCGCAGAACACAAGAATGCAGTCAGAAAAGAAGAAAATACTTCCTCCCTTTTCCAGCACCTTAAAACCACAGGACATGAAATTAATTTTGAGGGAACCAAATTAACCTCCTGAACACTTCAACAAGAGAATAATCAGGGAAGCCATCGAAATAGAGAAACACCCCCATAACATGAATAAACGGGACAATGCCTCCCGCCTACCAGACATCTGGAAACTAGCCCTTATCAACAAATGAGTCCTAGCCACGAAAACCAACAGCAGACCCAAAACAACACATGACACCACCACCATTCTCCCTCACCAGACTCAAACCCAAACCCATCCCATAGATGAAAGACAGCCACCATCCAGAAATCAGACCATGGCTGCATCACCAACTGCCACACAGCCCGACCCCCAAACCAAGCAAACTGAGACACACCATGAACACATATCCAGGCCTCAAACTCGAAGCCAGACTAAAACCCAGAATGCTACATCACGGCCACCCGCTCAGGATATCACATCAGAAAACTCAGGAAATAACACCACAAGAACCCAAGAAGTATGTATGTATGTATGGTATTCAGCTTTGTTTGGGTATTTTCCCACGTCATTATAGTTGTGCTTTTAAAGTTGTAGCAACGTTTCAGCAGAATCTCATCTGCCATCATCAGGCTTCTGTATTGTGTTCGTCTGTGAGTCAGACTTTCACAGCTGTTTCAGGCTAGCCCCAAATTTAAAACTGAAACGGCTGTGAAAGTCTGACTCACAGACGAACACAACATAGAAGCCTGATGATGGCAGATGAGATTCTGCCGAAACATTGCTACAACTTTAAAAGCACAGCTATAATGACGTGGGAAAATACCCAAACAAAGCTGAATACCATACACACACACACACACACACACACACACTTTCTATCCATCATCTCTTGTTTATTTTAATACTTCAATTCTTATTCATCTTTTGGCTTTCCTCCCATACTCCTCTCTTGGATCTTTGTCTCTATCAACATGTGTATCTTCACCATTCACATTGAATATTTCTCCCATCTCTCCTCCTAAGCTTTCAGGTCTCCAGAGTATCCACCCAAACCCCAATCTCCCTTTCAAAAAATATTTTCCAGGTTATCTGATTCCATTTTAAAATCTCTTAAAGTACTTTTAGTTTATTTCATCAGTCATTATTGTCTTTATCGTCGTCTTCTCATCTTCTTGCTTTGTTTGCTGGTTTGTCTGTTCTATCTTTCTGTTATCTCCCCTCTTTCCTGGACTATTTGATCTTCATTCATTATCAGTTATAACATATTTACTATTTTCCCATATATGCCTTGCATTAGGTTCTTTATCTCTCTGTGATTCTTTTCCATAGTACCCCTAATGTTTTGAAACATCAATGCCATTTCTCTTGAAATCTCACTCATTTCCCCCTGACGGAGCATCTTGTCTTAATTTAATAAGTCCTGCTCTTACTCAAGTCCAAAAACAATATATTCCAGTCCAATGTTACTCCTCAGAAAGTTCAATAATCATAGTTCTTTATATCTCAGGATTATTAATCAATTTCATTTAAGTAGTCCAGTCAGTTTTCACAAATCAAAAGTCACTTTACTTTACTTAAGAGTTTTCCTTATTGTCACAGTAGAGTCTCCAGTAATCATAAAGTAAATAGTTATAGAACAGTAAGTGTCACCACAGTCTGTCAGATGAATGTTGTTTATTTCTATTATCCAAAATTTTTCTAAACTTGTAGGGGTCTGGTATATTCCATTCAACATTAGATGGCACCCCCAGCTTAGGTTTCAGTTGTTTCAAGTCTTATAGATTTGATTAATCCAAATTTATTTCAATTTATGGGGGCAAAGTAGGCTATTCAAGTAGATTCAAGTAGATAGTTCCAGCATTTTATAATGCCTTTCCAAAACAACACCTGCCCAATTTAAAAGTCCCAATTTTCTATGTTTTAAAAGGTCTTTAGCTTTTCTCCCCTTAGGTCTTTTCTTTCAGGTCTAGGATTGTTCTCTCTATGGTTGTTGACCACTTTGAGAAATAGTTCTAAGAGTCCCCTTTTCCTTCCTTCCTTCCTTCCTTCCTTCCTTCCTTCCTTCCTTCCTTCCTTCCTTCCTTCCTTCCTTCCTTTCTTTCTTTCTTTCTTTCTTTCTTTCTTTCTTTAAGTTAGGGTCTAAATAAAAAGGAATCTTCTTGACCCAGCTCCAATCACTGTTCATTTACACCGCACCTGCACATTTCGATGATGGCTGCCTCTTCTCCTTGTTGTGGATGAGAGGGAAGAAGCCCTGAGTCCAGCAGGAGAGTTGCTGCTCTCTGCGACCTGCAGGGCACCCCTTTTTTTCTTCACCACTCCTACAGGGTGGTTTTAGTTCATTTCAGAGCCCACTAATAGGGAGAACTTGGCATGGTAGTGCCGAGATCCGCTCCTCACATCTGATAGCACCGTGATGTCAACCGGAAGTCCTCTAAAAAACTTTAGTTTTATGGACCTAATGGCTGTGCACTTTTTTGCTTTAAATATGATATATCTCTTACCAAAAAGCATGCAAAAGAACTAGGTTGTCTTGTCCTAATATGCAACCTTAGGTGACTTAAGAAGGGAAATTGCTGATTTTCCAGATGAGGAAAATATATAAACAGTTTCAGAGATGATGATTTTTAAATTCCTTATCTACTCAAGTATGGTAGAGTATTTTGTATGACAGGGATTGTCAGACGAATATTTTTTGCTTGGAATATTCATTTATATTTAGAAAATACTATCCACTCAGGAGATCTTTCTGGACTACAGTATGTTGAAATCTCAAACTCTTCTCTATTTTATTGCCCAAAAAAAGTGTTTAAGCTGCACAACAGCACTGGGTCTACCTGCATGAATGCAATCCATTTTAGAAATAATGTGAACACAGTATTTTCAGGATCTATATGCATATGTTTTAAAGAAGTAATGCAGTGAAGTAGAAAAAAGGTAAATGGATAAAGAAGAGAATAGGTTTATATGTTTATTTTTAGTTATAATATCAAGTGACTATTGGTAATGGTGTCAGCAGTACTGATTTAACATAATAACAAAAAACTTTTTCCCCCACCCACAGTAGGTAAACCTCATAAATGTAACTACTGTGGACGAAGCTACAAACAGCGCAGTTCTTTGGAGGAACACAAGGAACGCTGTCACAACTACCTTCAAAATGTCACCATAGAGGCCACGGGGCAAGTGATAAGTCATCATGGTGAGTGGAAATGTTGCAGATGTTGCTCTTGCTCCTACTTGCAATATAACAAGAAAGGAACAAATATGTATAATGTTGCATTATAAAATTATAGTTATAGTTTACTAAATTTATATAATTGTATAAGCCCTCAACTTTTACAGAGGAATAGCCTAACATCCTCAGAATGTTTTGGTGGAGGAAGCAAATGTTGATTTTTAATTTTGAACCATATGCAAACAAACTGGCCACCAGTTCTGTTGTTAATTTGGAGCAGGCAGGGGTCTCCTATGCTTTCTCCCTACCCCCTACACCCACTCCGCTAAGGGGAAAAAAAGAGAATACAAAGAATTTGGCCACAGGTGATTGATCTCCAAGATGGGAAAGTTTCTGATAGTTAAAAGGATGACTTTGTTAATTTTCTTAACTTGAAAGACTGTAAAATGGCATTAGTGAATATTAGCATATGATTTTGTTTTAATTAATGAATCATCTTGTACACATAATATTTATGTATCATCAATTGTTAAACCTGACAACAGATATTTGTTACAATGGTATGCTTTTTCCCATTAATTTCCACAAATACAGTTTTTTCAAGTTCTTGATAAGATATTGCTATAGCAGATATGGTGGGGACACTATGCTATTCAGATGGAGCATTATAAAGTGCATCAGATTAATGATGTTGGCAGTTATTGAAAAATATTCTGCAGTGAAGCATATGCAGGTCAATTTTTAAAAGCAAATTAAAAATATCATTACAAATATCATTCAATGTAAAATTTTAAAACATGAGTACAAGAGATACTCACAACTATGTATTTTCACTGCCTTGTACCGTGATGACGAACCTATGGCATGTGTGCCAGAAGTGGCATGCAGAGCCATCTCTCCGGGCACACCAGCCATTTCCCATTGCTCTTCCAGGTGCGTGTGCTGGCCAGCTGGTCTTCACGTGCGCATGCACGTTAGAAACTGGAAGACCAGGTGACCAGCATGCATGCACATGCCAAGAAGGTAACCTTCCAGTTTCCAGCGCTCCCAAGTGCACATGCCGGGGAGCTGCTCTTCCAGTTTCCGGTGCATGCACACACATGCATGCACGCTCCCGTTTCATCACGAAAAGGTTCACCCCCACTGGCTTAGTATAATGTAATCTAGTAAGCCTTCTGTGGACATTCTCATTAGTCTATCTATATGTAATCTGTTAAAAGAGGAATAGGTAACTCACTTTCCAGAAGGTCATTGTATGACATAGAATTACAATTTTGGGGCTTTTTCTTTCACATTTATAAGGGCGTAGAATGCAAAGGAGGTTTTTAGAGGGAAAAATTGCTCCTATTCTTATCCTTAATTCTGAAAAACAACACCACCAAACAGAAAATCCATAGAAGAAAACCAGCCATTTTCTTTGGAAATGCAGTTTTGGGAGCTGCAAATAGAGACCAAATACAGCTATTAGCTGCATGTTCCACCCAGTCCATCTGAAGAACAAGTATCTTACCCAGAAGATTTTTTTTTCCATCTATATATCCAGTACACTACTGTAATGCCCAGAGCGATCTATAATCTATATTCCTCTTGTAGAAGAGGAAGCAATGAGTTCATCAATGCCACTTTCAAGTCTCAAGTATTGCTTGTTGCTTGTCACTTTATTCAAACAGGTATTTCCTTTCTTTGGAGCTATAGGGCTCTCCAGGGAAAGAGAGACCTTCTCCCATTGATTCATACAAGCTTTAAAAAGGTGAAAGAGCTTTCCCTAGTATGGGAGAAAACTAGAAGGAACCATTCATGGCCTCTATTTGAACATAACGCTGAACCTTACAGACCTTTTTTGTGATATATAGTTTGGCAAACTTGATCAATGTCTTTGTAAATTATAAGGAAAAAGAGAAAGGCAGTACTTTGCCAATTTGGACATCCCGACAAAACTGTACAGTTAACAAAAAGCAAGAAAGGAAGACGAAATCTGCATGCAAGAGGGAATGAAGACTGCAGTTGCTTTTCCAGACTATAGCCTCATTTTTGACCTGAGCCATTGCAGTAAATGTTTTAGCATATCAATCCACTCTCTCTGCCTTTTGATCTTCTTCAGTCATGCAGCAGACTTGGAAGCAGGTGACTGGTCCGCTGCATTGTTAGAAAAAATCTCTCTCTCTCTCTCTCTCTCTCTCTCTCTCTCTCTCTCTCTCTCTCTCTCACACACACACACACACACACACACACACACCTCTTTTTATTTTGCATGATCATCTAAAAGAATAGGAACCATTTGTGTCCAGGAACATGTAGTCAGGAATATGAGTGACTTAGGTCAGGGCTGGTCAATGGCCGATATACAATGACTGAATAGTTAGATCATCTGGGCTTATCATAATGCGACTTTGATTTTGATGAATGAGCAGGAGACATATTTTTTGCCTAGCATTTGACTCTTTCTGCTTCCTGTATTGTATTTTCTGGGTTTCAGAGTCCTGTGAGTATGGCTTCTATGCTTCTAGAATATGTGCCTGCATCTAGAGTTAATTTATAAAACAAGAAATTAAATATATTTGGAAGTCATATTTTTGAAAGTTTTACTCTTTTGTTTTTGATGTATGAGAAATAGTTCCATTTTGGTGGTGGTTATGGCAAACTCAGAGGCATTAGATGTATAATGTCTGACAAGTTATTGGCTTCTCTCTTGCCAAGATTTCTAGTCAAACCCTTTTCATGGTGGCTTTTAGTTATTCAGAGAACTACTTCTCTGAAAAGGCTTGTGTCTGGATGTGTTTTCTATTTTTTTCTAGGCTATTTATTGTGTCAATTACAAGTAACATGTTTCTTCAATTTTTTATTTAAAGTTATTTAAGGTTACTCTATGTTATTTTTAAACATTGGAGGGGAGGCTTGGTGCATGAAAGAACAAGGCTTATTTGAATAAATATTTAAACAATACAAAACAATATAATCCTCAGGAACAGTGTCCCATCACTTCAAATTTTTGTTCCAGTTATACTTGCCTGAGTTACTCTGTTGGCTGACCCAGTTTTGATTTGGATTATGATACTGGAGCAGTATTCAGTACTCTCCATTCCAAGAAATTATTGAGTGAGATAATTTAAATACTGAGATCAGGGTAAGTGAGTGAAGTGTGACAAATATTTCAAAATTCTTTCTAGACAAACATAGCTATGGTATGTCTTTGTAACAGATGAAAAGCCTATGATGAAAAGAACCTGTAGATCCCATATTGTGAAAAACTATTGAAATACTTACATACTAGGGTGATAATATTATTTTCTCTGTGTCTTACTGTTTTATTTAATTATTCTTTAAGAGAACTTTCACAACACATAGCATATGAATTGTGAGAAGTTATCTGCAAAGAATAGATGCAAAATTAAAAAGCTAAAAGGGAGGTCCCGTGGATACTTTCTTCATTAAGCATAAGCCCTGTTGAATATAGGGTACCTGTTTTCAAGTCATTATTTTGAAGACAAAAAATTATACAAACATCAAATAGTAGTTGATATCTCAATAGTTTTGACATAAAGTTCATGATTACAAGGACAAATATTTATAATCAATATTTTATCACCCATTTTTCAATCCTTTTGAAAGTAAACATGAATTCTTGTTTGTGCTTCTATTTACCGGCAGCTGGATTCCCATAGAAAATGAAAATTTATTGTGTGTGTCTCAGAAAAAGATTCCTGAACAAATGGTAACAAGGAAATAATTGACATAGCAAATCTTCTTTCTTGGTAGCTTATTTATAAAATAGATATAAATTAATTATCAGTTGTGTCATTTCTATGAACTGGAGGTTTTTACTAGAATGTTTTACTATTAAAGAGGACACCACCGCCACCATCACCATCATGCTACAAGACACATATGGTAGGTTTATCTTAAATCAGCATATTTCAGTCACACATATTGCAGGACATTCATAAAATTTTGATTTTAAAAAAATGAGAGCTCAATGAGATATGCCTTCAGAAAAAAGAAAAACCATAGAAACAGAACAAAATGTTACAGGGCTCACCAGCCACTGTACTCCCAGACCTGGGAAAATAGCCAATTTTTCAGCACCTTCTGGACCATCATCAGGGTGGAAGCAAAATGGGTCTGTGAGGGATGAGAATTAGGAGTTGTACTATGCTCTCTGTCAGGTTTTATGGGAGAAGAAAAATTATAGGCAGTCCCTCAAATAATGAGGCTGCCTGTCGTGAAAGTTGTAGGTTGTATGGCATATGTTCAGAGGTGGTATTTAGCAGGTTCTGACCAGTTCTAGAGAACTGATAGTGAAAATTTTGAGTAGTTCAGAGAACTGGTGGTAGGTAACCTTCCCCCAGGAGTGGGGAGGGAATGGAGATTTTGAGTATCCTTCCCTCAGGAATGGGGAGGGAATGGAGATTTTACAGTATCCTTCCCCTCCACTCCCACTAAGCCATACCAAGCCACACCATGCCCACCAAGCCACGCCCACAGAACCAGTAATAAACATTTTTGAATCCCACCACTGCATAGCTAATTAGTAACCAGTGCAGCTCATGAAGCAGTGATGTTACATGGGCATTCCTTGGGCTTATGAAAAATAGGCTTACCATTATTCTTTCTTCCTGACAGTCCTGTCACATTTGAGAGCAGCAGCTGTTTCCAGGTATTTGAAAATCAAGGGCATCCCCACGCAGAGCATATGGCCATAATCCAATTCATATAATGGAATGCCCCATCATATGCAAATATCTGCAGAAAGTGAGCTGACATGGGCGGCAGCATCTCAGGGGCAGGTCATCTGTTTAATTCATTTTCATGCTTCTTCGGAGAAAACAAGTGATAGCACCAATGAGTATGATAATGGCTTGGAAGTTTAGTAGTTGAAGCAGAAGAAAAAGTGTACACTTAACCTTACAGTGCTCAAGATGGTGATTTTAGTATAAAGTCAACATTGCCTGTATATGTTGGAGGTACCAAATTACATTGAGTGATGTATTCTGCCCTATTTTCCTATCTATCTCCTATCTGCTTTAGTATTGCAGAAACTCCATTAAAAAGAAAATAGCAAGAATGTAGCACCTTCTCTTTGCCAATGTGGATAGAAAATGTATGATTGAAACTCAGGAAGATGAGTTGTTCCTGCAGAAGGCAGATTGTATTTTAGAGATATCCCTCTTTTTTTTTGCTCTTATTTCTGCTTTCAGAACCCTTCTGTCTCTTTTAAGGCAAATCCACTCAGGAATCATGCATTGTACAATCTAGACTTTTCTAGGCTGAAATTGGTTGTGAAGCTGAGTTAGTTGGTAAGATACAGCGGTAAAAGTGGTTAGATTTAAATTGATGGGACTATAATTTAATTTTTAATTTTGTATATTTGGAATGTGGCTTTGCTTCAAATCCTATACTCATGTGCAAGTATTTGTGATGGATTATTAAGAGTGGAATAGCTGAAATCATAAAAATGAAGTCAGCAATTTTCTACTCTTATGAAATTGTTACTGTTTGTGAAATAAACTAGACTGGGCTGTCAGATTAGAGCTAAAAAAAAAAACCAGATTTGGGCACTCTAAAGTAAAATCAGTGGAATACAGACTGATCCACAGTCATATTAACTTGGTTAGTTGCACTCTTTTTGTCCTATCCAGTTGGCATTCTTTAAAAAAGAATCTCCAAAATGTTTAGAATTCTTGATTATTCTTGAAATACTAGGTATTTCAACAGGAATTGAAGACTGGCCAGAGACTTGCTAGTACTTCTTTTAATGACTACATATGTATGAGCCATGGTGGGAAAGAGAAAATGCAGAAGAGTTGTGGGGATTTAAAATTAATTTCTTACTCAGCCAATTCCATTTAGAATTATATTTTTCTTAAGTTTTCGCGGGTACCTACATGTATGGTATTCGGCTTTGTTTTCCCACGTCATTATAGTTGTGCTTTTAAAGTTGTAGCAACGTTTCAGCAGAATCTCATCTGCCATCATCAGGCTTATGTATTGTGTTCGTCTGTGAGTCAGACAACTGTAAAAGTCTGACTCACAAACGAACACAATACAGAAGCCTGATGATGGCAGATGAAATTCTGCCGAAACGTTGCTACAACTTTAAAAGCACAACTCTAATAAGAAAAAGTTTTTAATAAAAAAAAATAAAAGTTCGGGAAAATATCCAAACAAAGCCGAATACCATACATACATACATACATACATACATACATACATACATACATATATTTGTTTGAGTGCATAAAATTAAATATAAATTAAAATGATTTTCCATACTATTACTTTATGTGCAAATCATGCTTCTGCTGCTATTGGCTTAGCCCAAGGGTCTTCAAACTTGACAAGTTTAAGACTTGTGGACTTCAACTCCCAGAATTCCTGAGCTAACATGACTGGAGGAGGAATTCTGGGAGTTGAAGTCCACAAGTCTTAAAGCTGTCAAGTTTGAAGACTCCTGGCTTAGCCCAAGAATTTGGAATACTAACAAATTCAGTTCCCTAACTAATCCATCCCAAAGCTTACAATTAACAATTCTAACTCCTTAAATTCAGTATGAGTAACTGTCTGATTTAGGAAAGCCAGTTTGTTAAAGTGGTAGAGACTGAGTTCTCCCAGTAGGGAGAAGCCAGCTGGGTGACCTCAGGCCAGTCATTCACGTTCATCCCTAAGGAGAAAAGGGCAAACCACTGTTTCCCAAGAATGCTGCAGGGACGAGTTCAGGCAATCACCATGAGACAAGAAGTGATTTGAAGGCACCCTCCCACCCCCCAAGAAGTACAATATTCCATTGTCAGATTAAAATAGTTATTATTCATGAATAGATTTGTATAAAATTAAAAAAGCAACTGTTGTTGTTGTTTGTTCAATCAGAACAGTGATGGGAGTAGGGAGAGATACTGTATGTTAACCAATTTTGCTTTATCACTATTTTTCTACTCAGAATTGAGCAATCCTAACTACTTTTTGCCTTTGTTAAAATGCAATGATATATTCCACTTTTCTTACATAAATATAATTGAGCCTGATTCGATCAGGTCATACAGAAAGCATCATGGTTCCTTTTTCTCCCATGGAACAGTGGCTAGGTCAGGCAAACAGGAAAGGCAAAGTTAAAACTGCATCTAACATTTAAATCTTTCTATTTTCCATATCTATTTGAAGCCTTCCTTAGTTGCTTTTCTTTTCAAAACAAAAACATAAAATAAACTAGAATACTATTCAGCCATTCTAATTATTTGTTTACCTTTTAAGTTAAACTTGGATATTTACTCCATGCTTTTTATAATATTTTACATTTAGTAATACTGGACTAGGCAGGATTGTAAATTAATTCTTTTAACTATGAAGTTGTCTTCATAGTTACCTTGAAAAAGTTTGTGTCTTCAAGAACAAATAAATTATAACCTATAGAACTGAAGGAATGTGGTTTTCATCTGTCCAAACCCTTATACATGTACTCAGACAGTGGTTATCAAACTCAAGGAAATACTGTGGCCCGATAGTCTTCAACATTTTTAATAATGACTTGGATGATAGAATGAAAGGAATCTATATCAAGTTTGCACATGACCCAAATTTTGTCTAGGACAGCTAATATTCTAGAAGACAAAAATAAATAAATAAATAACTCAAAATGATGTTGATAAGTTAGAAAAAAATAGTTTCTGTCCATGTTGTATGATTTTACAACTATGGGCACTTTTCAACTGGCTTCTTGTTATGGTTCCTATCTTCTGGAGTAGAAATTCATATAACTTCCACCTTGATTATCATTAGATAATATTGCTTTTAATGTTTTGGGCTTATGATTGTTTGTTTATTTATTGCCCAAAGCCAATCATAAAGGTAAAATACAACATATATGGTGAATAAAAAGAAAGAAAATTATAGAAAATTACATGAAATAACTCTTGGCTATTAATAAATTTTACAACCTTCTTAGACGTTTGTGAGAATTAATCTCATAGAAGATCAGTAATTTGATAATCACAAGTACAATTAAACTACTAAGAGTTGGAGCTTGGAGATTTGATCCCCGTCAGATATATAATGGGTATGTTCATAGTCCATTTCATGCAAGTTCAGCCTTTGAATGTGGGCAAGTATGGCTTTCCTTCACTGAGTTTTTTCAGGTAATGTTTAACAGTTTTTAATTTTTTTGTGCAGTAATGCTTAATTAGTGGAATTAGATTTTGATAATTAAAAAGGGGCATTTAGATTAAATGAACAGGGAGTTTATATACACATTATTAGGTATTTTTGTTTATTTTATTGCCTTTTTGCCAATTAATAAGGAGAGCTAAAGATTTAGAGATAAGTTTGTAGAAATGGTGCGAAGTATGGAATGAAGTTGTACTTGATTGTATTTTAAGAGTCAGGGATGTTGAGTATACATGCTGAGGATGAAGGGGGAAGTTACTTTTTGCCTTCATTCATGAAGTTTCTTTTTCTTACTGTTTCCCTTTTTGAATAATAGAAATAAGCCCATGGACAATGGATAAGCCAATGGAGGATAGTGTACTGACTGGGTTAAACCTCAGTGATTTCATTAATATAAAAGTGAACACTGGGGCAAATATGCATAATAACATAAAATATACATTTAATCAAGTTATAATGTTTCTCAGTGAGATGATATATCACATTGGTCCATGGTTGAATGATCAGATCCAGATTTAATCTACACTATTCAGGAAACAGTTGTGGAATCAAATGCAGGACCCAAAGCAAATAATCAAGGCTTACTGCAGTGTTTATAAAACAGCATGTGCTGGTGAGACTTCCTCGAAAGAATAACGAGAGAGATTCCACCCAACAAAGGGATGCACTCATATTTATACATTCATAAATGTGGGAGAGACAATGCATAAGCAATAGACGATGCAAGCATAGATATTCATAAATAAAATATCTCAAGTTAATGCTCTGTCTTACATATTGGCAAAAAAAATCAGAAAATAAAATACAAGCTGAATAGTCAAGATCTTGTTGATGACCCAAGCTCTGTAAAGGACCTTGGAATACTCACCTCTAATGATCTAAGTGCTAGAGCCCACTGGAACTACATAGCCAAAAAGGCATTAAGAGTTGTTAACCTAATCCTCGTAGCTTTTCTCTGGTAATATCACACTACTAACCAGAGCATACAAAACATTTGCTAGACCAATACTTGAATACAGTTCATCAGTCTGGAACCCACATTACGTATCTGATATTAGCACAATTGAGAAAGTCCAGAAATATTTCACAAGAAGAGTTCTCCACTTCTCTACTCGTTGTAGAATACCTTATGCCACCAGACTTGAAATTCTAGAACTAGAAAACCTTGAATTACGCCTCTTCGGTCTGACTTAAGCATGGTATATAAAATCATACATTGCAATGTCCTTCCTGTCAATGAATACTTCAGCTTCAACCATAACAACACAAGAGCACACAATAGATACAAACTCAAAGTTAACCGCACCAAACTTGATTGCAGGAAATACGACTTCAGCAATAGAGTGGTCAATGTCTGGAATACTCTACCCGACTCTGTAGTTTCTTCCCCAAACCCCAAAAACTTTAACCTTAGACTGTCTACTATTGACCTCACCCCTTTCCTAAGAGGTCTGTAGGGGCGTGCATAAGCGCACCAATGTGCCTACCGTCCCTGTCCTATTGTTTCTCTTATTCTTTTATTTTTCTTATATGTACCCATTTCATGTATTCACAACTATGTATACACTTATACTTATTATCTTGTAAACAATTGGCAAATCAAATAAATAAATAAATAAAAATAAATATAGGTAATGGAGTTCAAGTTATTTCCTGTGCCTATTTTCCTCTGGAAGCCAAAACAGAGGGGCTAAGCCAATGACACAATAAAACAGGAAAGAAAACTTTTCTCATAAATGAAGAGGACAGGGCAGTGTAGGAATGCCAGGCACCAAAAAGAAAAAGCATTTCCCATTGCAAATCTGTGGAATTGTTTTAATGAGATAATAAACATTTTAATGACAATCTGAGAACTGAGTTCCCCCACACAGTTCAAGATAGGCTATGGGACAGATCCCACAAGTATTCTCTTGAGCATTTCATTATGCTCCTGGAGGATAGCCACAACTCACTTGCTTTCCTCAGGTGGAATGGACAGTCTGTCCTGCTGCTGTTGTCCTGGTAAGATTTAAGCATCAATCCAGTTAATTTCCAAATCTCTTAGGTGTTATCTGAAGGAGCAAAGTGTTTGTAAAAATAGTGTTTGCAGAAAATAAATGTTGTACGCAGGTATTCAACAGAAAATATAGGGATGGTATGATGAGCAGAAGCTTCCGTTATCAACTCCCCACATCCACCCCTTTCACTCCTTCTGGATCTGTCTTGAGAATGGGGATGAAAACATTTTCATTTTACCCTGGGAAGAAAAGATGATATACTTGCAGACTTTCTTTTTTCTCCTTCGATAACCTCCCTTCCCTTCATGCCTTGATGTAAGCCTTCATTGATTAATCTTCAAGAATAGGATTTCTTAGGACTCTCAGGTTTCTTTAGTTGGAGAGAACAATATTGTGTATGCTTTGGCATCACACTTGATTAGGAGAAAAGCAGAGCCAGTTTAGAAGTAAAACATGGAAATCAGCATATTCCCTAACAAAGAAGGCTATGTTTTTTAAAGTTTGTCTTTGGTAATAAAGGTAGTAGTATTTTGAAATATTGCCATTATAATGTGTTTCATATCAGGCTACTTAACTTTTTATTGATTCATGAGAGTTAATATGTTGGAGAATAATGTATGTTTTTATCTGAAGATCTTGCAGATTCTTGGCTTATGCAATTACTTAGAGAAACATACCTTCGTATCTGTGATCACCATCTGATAGTAACATTCCTAAATCTTCCTCTTCCCTGTCTTTTTGCCAGGAGAAATCAGTGTTTTCCCCACCCTGACATTTTTTCCTTCAGACCCTGGAAGGAAAGTCATAGCCCAGAGGGTCCCCAACCAAAAGAGATCATTACTGAATGACTCTTAAATCTCCCTCGTGCTTTTTATGGCACATGCTGATAAATTATAGTTTGCAAAGTTTACCATGTTGATCAATCTATTTATCAATTAAACATTTCTTGGAAGTGTAGTTAGATCTTTCTGATTTGGCTTTTTGGTTTTATGTAGTCTCTACTATGGAAGATTATAAGGAGCAAGAAGCTGGGATGGACAACAATGTTACTCTGGTGCCTTTTGAAAGACCTGCTGTTATAGAGAAGCTGACAAGCAACATGGGAAAGCGTAAAAGCTCCACCCCACAGAAGTTTGTGGGTAAGCTTCAGATGAGCACTTTTGTTGTTTGTAGCAAAAAGGACAGCCTATGATTAAATCCTAAACTTTCGAATGCTCCCATTAGCATTTTCAGTATGGGCGTAAACCAGCTGGGGGAGGGGGAGATGAGGTAAACCAAGAAGGTCTAGAAACCTAAAATGGCCATAGCACCAATACTGTGGAATATAATTTGTAGCCCTCAGCCCTCAGGAACTAGTGAATATCAATCATTCACTTTTTAATAATAATAAAAAAGCAAGGTTTTAGATCCTAGGAATAGGTGCAAGCTTGAAAATCTGGTGGTAAAAAAAGTATAACAGATTGTTCTGAGTAGAACATTTGTTCACATTATATTAGAAGGGATTTCTTTAAATTAGCATTAATATTTAACACTCTTACTCTACCCTCTGCTATGTTATACAATGCTATTTAAAACAAACATACTGTTGAAAGAATATTTTTCTTTATTCTACCTAAACCACAATAGAAGTATTCTAATCTAAGTATTATTGAGCTTGCCTTGTTAATGTTGGTCTCTCATTACAAAATCAGAGTGTGGAAAGTGAATACATGGACAAGACATGGTACAGCTCATAATTTTGTATGCCCTATGAGAGTTTTCAAGCAGTCAGGGAACAAGAAGGACATCCATCTGAATGAATTGCATGCATGTTTAAAAATAAATAAGTGGAAAACTGACAGAATAGCTGAATTTTTAAATTCTCAGAGGACAAAATAAATAAATAAAACGAGCAAAAACCCTCTAAAGCTCAGATGAAGAGTCCTGGGTGAGGTTGCTGTAGCTGTGAAGGACCCAGCAGACTTAGAGCTTGGAGTTTCTCCACTTGGTTTGCTGTAGGAATCCCTCATCTCACCTGAGACATAGCTAAGGTAATTAAGGAGTTATAGAAGCTTGTAAGCAATCCTAGCATTCACTTGAAGGCTTTATATTGGATCAAAAAGAGCTCCTGGGTGACCAGTAAAATAAATAAAAGCAGGGCAGTTCCATTTAGCTGCTTTTCACAAAAAAGGTTACCTTGCAGAAAGAGTTATATTTCATAAGAAATCTAAACATATTCAGCCTGATCCTCTTTTAAAATGATATTGAAATCTGATTCTAACATTGAATGACATGTAATAAATCAATACATTGGCAGTAATCCCCCTAATTAATGAATCTTCATTCTTCCTTGTTTATGAAAGCTTTACTTTGAAGAATAAATTGACCTATCATGATGGTTTAGAGTTGTATTTTCTCGATTCAGTTGTCTTGGTAGAAGCTTCAGCTATTCCCATCTGTGCCAGCAGAAAGATCAGAAACACAAAAAATGAGGATAAAATCCATCCTTATTTCTTAGAGAAGTATAGAAATTTATATTTAAAAAATAAATAACAGAACAAAGATGTTTTATATGCAATAGTTAAAATATTTGCACAATACAATAATTATGAAAATACGTGTTTCCTTTTTCAGAAATTATGCAAGAATATATTTATCTTTTTGATGTATGCATAATCACATATTAAATTGTGTAACATTTGTAAAGGAAGCTAATTCTATTTTGTGTGGATAGGATGATAATTTGAGCAAAGATCCCAGCAAAAGACAATAGTTTTACCTTTTCAGAAAAAAGGATTATACTCTAGTATAGAGAAAACTGAAAAGCTATGTCTTCCTAATCTAGAGACTGAACTTTACTCTCAAATTAAACTAAAACAGTATTGTATTCTTACAGTTGAAATTTCAGGGAAGGGAGTAAAAATGTCCTGCTTCAGAGAAAAGCTGAAAAAAATAAAAATAAATCCTTAGATTCAAAATATAATCCTCTAGAATCTGAGAAAATAAAATAACTCTTTATTCAAT
The DNA here is from genome assembly GCF_049901735.1 of Notechis scutatus. Taxonomy (NCBI): domain Eukaryota; kingdom Metazoa; phylum Chordata; class Lepidosauria; order Squamata; family Elapidae; genus Notechis; species Notechis scutatus. The sequence continues at coordinate 165,031,348 of NC_142009.1, forward strand.
GTCATAATAACTACTGTAACCACATCCAATGAATAAATACTGTTTACAATTCTTCAGATCATGTATTAAAATTAACTATAGCTTTATCCATATTTATATTTTGTAGTTAAACATTTAGAGGCAGATGAAGAATTAGCTATGTAAGCATATTTCTTACCAAAATACCAGTAAGATATTGGTAATCTATCAGGTTTTAATTATAAATTCATTTTAAATTATCTGTCTCCAGTCTGGGATAGCATGTATGATGGAGCTTCTGACCTGGTGCCTTAGCTGTTGATAGAAACAGAGTTAGACCAAATCCTGCCAAGGCTGTGGATTGTGCCCAATAATGGCATATATTTGACCCACAGCTTGGGAGTTCTGAACTTCTGGATCCTGTTTGAATAGCAAATGGAGATTTTGGCCATTAGAACCTTTGACAGTTATATATCATGTGAGGTGGTTGTGGACTTTCCTGAATCAGGGACTTTTACTTAAAATCACTCAAGGCCTTGGCATTTCACAGCAGTACAATCTACAAGGGGCGGCACTGAAGATTGTTCAAAAGCTTCATTAATGCACTACACAGTAGTTCAGGGAGTTATGGGTAGGTGTCCTGAGCTTCACCTCTTTAATTGCAGTGGCTGCCAATTAGCCTCAGGATACAATTCAAGCCCTGCATGGCTTAGCCTTTGGGTGTCACCATGATCATTTTCTCTATGTTGAATCAGCCTCTCCAATAAGATCTGGGAGAGTGGGCTTGTTAAGGTTTCATGGATCTCAGATTCAATCTTTCTTAGTGATAACACCTCTTTGGAATATCTTGTCCCCAAATATCCAGACCACACCATCCTTATTGTACTTCCATAGAGCTGTAGAAACATAGCTCCTTAGAAAGGTATTTTGAGATATGTAAGATCAAGCTAGCCCAACTAAAAACTGTAACCTTCTGAAAGTCTTTGCAAATGGAGGGGCATATAATTTGTAGTCATAAATAAATAAGATCACACAAAATCAATAGGGGAATACTATGTACATATTCTAAAATATTTTTTTCTTTTTATACATACAACAAAACAAAATATATGGCAGGTAAGGCACATCATACATATGTAATCACACAGCATATATTGATTTTTTTGAAAATGTAATTAAATCTTGACCATTCAAAATAATATTAATCAGTCTTTCCATTACATCAATGGAGTGTCAGTTCATAATGATAAAATGAGCAGTCATCTATAATCTAAGACTATAAATCATTCATTTATTGAATAATTTGCAATTGCTAATTAATGAAACCACCATAATTCTTTGTAGAATTGTATACCATTGGAAAAAGTAAGCAGGCAAATCCATTCCAAATGCTCTTTAATCAAGTTTATATGAAAATATGCAAAATAATGTTCTTGTGTAATTTGTTATGTGATTGACTGCAAATGTTATTGTATAAATATTTTAAAAGTTTAATGTCCTTTCCCCCCAACACTAAAGAATTCCAGAGTATGATTATGAAATCACATGAAAACAGAACTATGTAATATTACAGAGTAAAACCATAAAACAAAATAGCAAACATCCGTTCACAACCTGCATTGATTACAGGCAGGCCTCCAGGTGCAATTCAAGGTGTTCATTGTCATCTATAAAGCTATTTATGGTTTAGGGGCTTGATTTTATAGGGCTGCATGTTTCTAACTATTTCTCACCATTCTATAATATTTGCATTGTTCATATGCTCTGAGTCTCTTAAAAATAGTGTCATCATATGAGACCTATGCCTTCTCTCTGATTCTGAACGGTGACTCCTGCCCTCTGGAATAGCAATCCACCAATGGGACCAACCCTTTAGAAAAGATTTTAAAATGTGGATTTTCTAGCAAGCCTTGAACAAGAGCAACTTGTATGTTATATTAAATACTATAATGTTTTAAATCTTTTAAATTTCCACAATGCAATTTTTGTTGTTTTTCATTGTTCTTACTTTATTTTTTAATTACTTGTACAATTAGGCAACCTTACAAATTGAATCAATCAATCAATAACAGTGAGCTTCAGATCTTCAGCTGATAGCCTACAGTAACTTCTTTTATCTTATTAGGTTTTTTTATCATTTTGTTTGTCATGAAAATCATTCCTTTTTTATTTGTTAAAATCAATCTCTATCTTCTTGGGTAGAATCTAAACAACAGGAAGGAGAGAATCTGGAGTAAAAGTTTCCTAATACCACTTCTGGTAGCAATCCTTTAAATAGAAACTGAATTACTGAAATAACACACTTCCAGTTTGTTAATCATGGGGCTGGTCCAGCAAGATACTGGATTTTCAGTAATATTCCTCCCATCTTTCACTTAGCAAAGAATATGAGGGCAACTAAAGCTTTTATCAGTGATGCACTGATCAATGAAATTTGTCTAAATAATAAACTTCCTCTATTGTAGCTGGCCAATTAATTACAGTATGAGACTTCCTGTTAGGTACTTTCAGTCACAATAAGCAAAGATTTATAGAACAGGTAATCACCCTAACCCTTACAAGCAACTTAACTAATTCACAGATTTCACCAAGAGTCTTGACAACTGACTGGTATACAAAGATATGTAAATAAGTAATTACAGTAGGTGACAGTTACAAATTCTGACAGATATAATATCTATAGTTCCTGAAGTAACTATGGCATCTAAACTGGTGTGGGTGTTGAACATTTTAACTCTCCAACTATAGCATGGTGTTTTATTAACCAATGGATAATCACTTAAATATAGTGCTGAACAAGCTGTATACCTTTTTCACAGCACTACCAACACAGGAAGGTAATTTGTAATCAGAAGTATAAGATTTGCTTTGACTCCATTTTAGCTGAATACAGTCTTGTTTCATTGTTCAGCACGCATGAAAAACTAAGGAGTATTCGGAGTGGAATTTAGAATCAGAGGTAGTGCTCTGAAGTAGTAATTTTAGTCAGTAGCCCCTCTTCTCTCACCATTCAGTTACGTAACCATAGTCTTAAGGGAATTGACAGCTAAGTTGCTTGGAAAATCACCCAGGGCCAGCAAGAATCCTTGGATTTTATAAATCTCTGGAAGCAGACAATTGTAATAGGTGCCAATCATTGCCAGCTCATATCTTATTAGATCGTATCCATCAGTAACAAATAAGTGGTCTTCTCTCCATCGGTCCATAATAACCCCAAACCCAAATTGCTGTAATATATGTTAGCTCTATAATTGATATAGATGGTCCTCAGTTATCAATATAATTATAATATCCTGAATTGGACTTGAAAGAGTTAGTTAGCATAGGTTACTGAAATCCCCTATGTTTAATCCCTTACCATCTTCAATCCTAGATTGATTCTGCAATCACAAATGAGGATACAAGTAGAGAGTAAGCAATAAATCTCTATATTCCATATACAATTGTAGTAATTACCAGGAAAAAATGTGTGTATTTATGCATGTGATGCATGTTTTGGATTGTTTTAAATGTGTTTTTTTAATGATTGAAATCCTCCTGCTTCTCAGACTTATGCTGCTGTTACATTCAGTATTTCTTCAGAATAGTACAGAATCAGACTTTGCTCCTCCTTCAGTCATACATACCTGATTAAGTTTTCTTCATTCAATATCATATCAGGGTTGAATGTTATTCTATTATTATGAGAGTGAAGGTCAGCATGCCCTCCAAAAGTCACTTATAGGACAAAGGGAAAAGTTATAACCATCCAGTTCCTCTGTTGTTGCAATCCTTTTTTACTATCTCATTCTTTCCCCTTTTCTAACCTCCTTCTTTAAGACTTCTTAAATCCTAAACTTCAAATTCCACCCCTCCCTTTCTTCCTTGATTTCTTGATTTGCTCAAATAGCCAGGATATTTGGGCATATACAGACATATTCAAATGATCCAAAATGACTGAGCTCAGTTCTGAAATTGGCAATGTAAGGATGTTAACAATCTGCACTGAACATGGGAAGAAGCATGATTTGTGTGCCACACATTTTTCATTTCTGATATATAATATTCTTGAAAAAAAATAGGTGATTCTAATAAATTTTGTCATCTGTGTCCATATAATGTCCACGTTGTTCTATATGGTTGTTTGGTTCTCAAATGATCAACATTTGAACCCAGATTTTATAAATTATAGTAGAATGTCTCATTTTTCTTCATTTTAGTTGCTTCAGTGCTTGAGGATTCCATATCTTGCATAGATTTTCACCTGACATATTTTAAAAGAAAGATACATTAATTTTATCTCTTTCCATATGTGAACTTTGTGTTCCCTGCATTATGGGAACTAATAATAAAATATCATATTTTTGACATTTGGAAAGTAGCATGTATTTTATTCTAATATATCTGAAGTGAGAACACATCACAATGAATTGAATTGAATTGACACAAATTATTGTAATTTTCGATTTTGTGGAGCTCCTATGAATTGTAAAATATGAAAGTTAAATAAATCACGGAATTTAAAAATGAAAATCTGAAGACAGTGGTTTTTTTACATTTATATTCCATTGCTGCTAATTTAGCAAATATTTCAAATTCTGCCAGAAGTCCCTTGCACAATTACTGGTTGGTAAATCCCATGAAATATAATTTCTTTTTAAGTAAACATTCCTGGGATTTTTTTTAATGTATCGGTTTCTGCCAATGAATTTGCATTGTTGATCTATCATTTCTTATCTTATTAGTGTTTTTTTTCTTCTTCTTACTGTTGTTTTCATGTAGGTGAAAAGCTCATGAGATATGGTTATCCAGATATTCATTTTGATCCAAGCTTACCATATGAGAGAGATGCTGAGCTGATGCAGACCCACATGATGGATCAAGCAATCAACAATGCGATCTCTTACCTTGGGGCAGAGGGACTTCACCCATTGATGCAGCACACTCCAAGCACAATTGCTGATGTGGCACCTGTCATAAGTTCATCTTATGCTCAGGTCTATAATCCAAGCAGGATAGAAAGACCAGTAAGCAGAGGAACCACTGATAGCAATGAAAATAACATGGATGGCCCTCTCTCCCTCATCAGACCAAAGAGTCATCCCCAAGAAAGAGAGGCTTCCCCTAGCAATAGCTGCCTCGATTCCTCTGACTCAGAGAGCAGCCACGAAGACCACCAGTCCTTTCAAGGAAACCTTGCCTTAAATCCCAAACGAAAGCAAAGTCCAGCTTACATGAAGGATGATTCCAAGGCTTTGGAGGTCAGTAAAGCATCAAAGGGCTCTTTAAAGGATATCTATAAGGTCTTCAATGGAGAAGGAGAGCAGATAAGGGCATTTAAGTGTGAACACTGTCGAATTCTTTTCCTGGACCATGTCATGTACACCATTCATATGGGGTGTCACGGCTACCGGGACCCCCTAGAATGCAACATTTGTGGATACCGGAGTCAGGACCGATATGAGTTCTCTTCCCACATTGTCCGAGGAGAACATACATTCCACTAAGCCTTCTTTTCCAAAGGAGACACTGAAGTAGAAAAACAAACACTGCACATGAAGAAATACTGCACTTGCAAGCCCACTTTTCCTCAGATGTTGACACAGCTCTTCTCGTTGGTTCTCTTCCTTGCAGCTATTTTTAATTAATGTTGTTTTTGTTGTTGCTGTTTTGGGGATCCAGTCTCACCTTACCACCAGTGGTGAGGTGAGAAGGAAGAAAAGGAGGGACCAGAGAGTAGTTTGGCTTATTGTTTTTGCTATGAAAATGGATGTTGCCCTTTCATGGTGGAAAGTGAAAGGGAGTTGATTTCTGTCACAATTTTCATATAGTTTTTTACATGCTGAACTCAGCAAGGTGCTCTGACATCTTAGCAAATTGCCGTTTGGGGAGAGAATAATAATTTCAAAAGAATAAAGCCCTTTTAAATATGTAGCTAAAATTTTGTTCAGGATGGGACATGAAATTCTTATTTTGCAAAAATCCTAGCAAAAGGGGTGTGCTTAGGGGCAGGGAGAGGTTTCACTTAAGACTAAATATGTTCTACAGATTTAGGAGCACCAATAAATAACAAGGTTTGCTTGAACGTTATTTCCTGAGGTGAGGTTCTTATAAGGTATTGGTTGTCTTGAATGTAAATGAATTTATATCTAAATGCTAAATTACATAACTGATATTTGATTTTTTCATGGGATGTGACATCCTCCAGGAAATCTGAAAACATAAAATGTTATTTTACTTATCCCAATATGCACTTTTAAAAAAGAAAGAAAATTGCTAGGATCCTTTTATGCCACTCATTTCCCAGCTTCCTATAGGTCTGTGTATTTTTTTAAAATTGTTAGGTGATTAACAATTGGAGTCTGGGTATGTTTACTCAAAAATAAGCTTCACCTGGTTCAGAAGGAGTTTATTTCCTAGTAAATATTCTTAGTTTAGAAATACAGATATGAATATTTATCTAGCAGGTTTTGCTGCTTTAGAATCTCAAATATGCTTATTACAAATGCATTTGAACTATGAAATACTTATATTTTCTTTTCTTTTTACTTTTTGTGGTATGAAGCATTAAGAAACTGAGTAAGTTCTTCAGTCAGGAGATCTGTATCCTGAAACAGCTAGCTAGACTGCCCTAATGACTGAGGCAGCCTACAAATTGATACCTAATTTAATTATATAAGGATATGGAAACACTGTTAGAGCTACTTTATTATTGCCATCTTTTCTACACACACATAGGGAAAGAAATATATATTTTGTGCAAAAATATATCTTAGCACATTTTTAAAACTGCAGCAAGCAGAAACACACACACACACACACACACACACACACACACACACACACACACAAAGTAATCATAGTCATAAATAATGATTTCTTACTAAATAGGAGAACTTTTTTTTTCAAATGAAGCTGAATTGAACCAGGAGCCTTAGATTATGCACAGGCTGATTACTTGCCTGAAAAATAATTTCAGGTTTTAGTTACTCCCTTGATCATATTAACAAATAAAGACTACAGTGAATTACTAGGTTAGAAATATTAAGGCTTGATTATATGGCTCTGAATATAATATATGATCTGGATTTATAATATTTAATTTTATCAATCTTTTCCCCCTCAACTATACTGGTTAGTTGGGTTAGTTGGGTTTTTTAATAAAATCAGTGACTACCTCACATTTTTCTACATTTTTAGATATTTGCACATCTGGCTGTAAAATTACAAAGAGGATAGATTAAAAACCATACCTTTTCTGACTAGAACTTTTTGGGAAAGGATCTTGTGACCCTGCAGATATTGCTGAACTACAGCACAGCAAAGGGAAGGGGTTGCTAGGAGTTGCAGTTAAAAATATCTTCAGCACCATAGGCTACTGCCTCAGGTTGCCTCTCGAAACAAACCATTTGCTGTCTTTAATTTTACGTATTTCATTCAGCACATTCAAGCATAAAGAGGGTTAGTGAATTGGTTTCTAAAATGGAATTGAAAAACTAAAAGGTATGTTATTCTTTTTCATTACAAAATGGGAATGGCAGGCAAACATCCTATGCAGTCCAGTACATGATAGAAATTAAAGTAATTTTGCTTTAACATTTCCTTCAGAAAGCATGTTTCGCTTGTACATTCGGTGTCCAAAACAGGGTTCCTGAAGCCAGACTGTTGCTTCTTGCAATAGCAATAAAGATTTAAGTAACAAATTTGTCTAAAATAAATACAAGCCAAAAATTATAAACTACATACCTAGTATTAATATCAGATAAGAATTTCATGGCAGGAAGTGCCAGAACAAACAGTTCTATTCACAGTTGCTTGCCAGAAATTGTGGGTTATGTTTTACCCTCCAACAGAAGTGTTTCCCCTTCCCTCTGCCATTCCCCATTAATCCCAAAAAGTTTATCTGGAAGTTTGGGGACCTTCTGGATGTTGGATGGTACCCATTGACATTTTATGATTTGCATGGTCACTTGTACAATGTGAAACGAAGCTAAATCAGGAACCCTATGTTATCCAGAGGCTCAGTCAGTCAATCTGATTAATGACCTGCACCTATTTTTGGTGGAGATTAAAGTGGTTACCATTTGAAGATTATGAATGAATACATTTCAAATGAATATTCTGTTGTTTTTCTGAGCACTTGAACTAGTCCAGATTGAACTTGAGAATCTTGAATTAGAAGTAGATTGTAGGTGTTTCTGGCTTCTCCTATCTCATTTCTGAACATCTCTTGCACCCAGTTTCTGACCTACTTTTCTATCTTAAAAGCTGTTTAGAAAGGTCACTTGCAATGGTGGGATTCAGCTGGTTCACACCGATTCAGGTTAACCGGTTATTAAATTACCCAACCACTGCTATCAAAATGGATCCTGGGTGCTGCTCTGCGCTGCAATGGAGAAATGGGCAATGGAGCAGCCGGTGCAAGGGAAGAAGGCCACTTTCCCTCTTTCTTCTCCCTACTCCTCCTTCCCTTGTGCTGGCCGCTCCATTGCCCATTTCTCCATTGCAGCAGAGCACCCAGGATCCTCTTTGATAGTGGGGGGAGGGTAATTTAACAACTGGTTCACCCAGGGTCAGCTTGGCCATCTTGCATGTGCGGTGGAGCTGGGGGATGGCCTATGTCTCTCAAGACAGCCAACCTGACCCTTGGTGAATTGGTTAAATTATTTGAATCCCACTACTGGTCACTTGTCTTTAAAACAATTTTAAAAGATTCATGAACCCACAGATAAGTATATTTCACTCTGATCCTATACAATATTTTTCAAAATTATTTTCACTGTGCCTCTATGCTCCTGCATCAATCATAATGGAAGAAGAATTTTAAGAAAAAGCTGATATTTAAAATGGTAAAAACTGAAATATTTTATGCCTGGCAGGAGTCAACAAAAAGCTATTCAAAAGTTATTACCATGAAAATAAATTCACACACCGGTTAAACAATCCACTGTGATCTATTACATGTTTAAAATTATATATACCTAGACAGTTAGTAAAAGAATGTGGTCTCTTGCAGCCTCATCACAAAAAAGATGATATTTGGGAGGCCCATCTTCAGTAAAATAATAATCCTTTCCTTTATTATTTCCTATGGAAAAATATAAAATTTAGCCTGTGTACAGAATGTTAATGGAGTTATATACGTTACCTTCTCTGTTTCAGGTTCAGGAATTTCTTATTCATTTTGCATTCATCACAAAAAAGAAAAGACACAATCTCTCCCCAAAAGTATTTTATGCTATACTGTCTACAGTAAGGGCTGTCATGATATTTAATGTTTCTTATAAAACAGTGTGGTATGTTTATTAGAAGAGTGTGAAGTATTATTATAAGAACTGTGATCAAAATGAATAGGATGAGATATATAAGATCATCAGTTTTAAGTTTGAAATACTGTGTATATTTGGCACGATTAACATTTAAAAATTTGCTGCATATGAAATCTAATATTGGATTTTAAAGAGAGGACATGAATCTGCTGAAAGAAATTAATTGGAATCCACAAATGAAAGATAATCAATGTTGAGGTACCAGGAAAGGAACTCTTAATTTGATTTATCATTAACAATTTTATGTTATGGAGTTTCTTTTCAGCTTAAAAACCTCTAAAGGTTTTCAGAAATTGGAATTTCCCAACTTACAATTTGATTACTTGTACAAAGGAAGATGTTTCAAAGTAGTTTGCCAAGATTGTCATTATAAAATAATCCTGTTAGTTTTTTTTATAGGATACACTTTTGTTTCAACAGTAAAAACAAAAAGAACAATTTAAAATAAGGAAAGTAAATTTGATTTGGTTTGATTAAAATTTAATGTGGCTGTTCTCAATTCAAGAAGAGCCAGGGCTCCACTTGCAAATCTTGCCAGGCCTCATCCAGACTTTCACAGGAGACCATTTGGGAATTAAAAGATTCTAAAAACAGCCTAGAAGAAGGGAAGAGAAAGCTGCTCCCAAGTTCTCCCCCAGAAAACTACTGGCTATGCCTAGGAAAACGCCAAAGGTTGACTTTGACTTGTTCTTTCCTTATGAACAAGGAAGTCAAATGCCAGCTTCTAATAAGTGCAAATCTGAGTATGGATTTCTTAAAGGATTTACACAGATGCCAGGAGAGTCAAATATGTTTTGCTGTAATAACTTTTAGGCTAGTTACTAATCCTGGGGTTTAGGAGTAGGAATTAATAGTAGATCCCAAAGTAGGGACTTCTGTGCTTCAGAAAATCTTTCCTGTGTGGATGCTCTGCAAAGAGAAATCTCCCTGGAGCACAGTCTGAGCTCACACAGTTTATGGTGTGCCCAGACAAAGACTAAGGAGCCTCCAGGAGCCCTTTTGGAATTGAAATGCATCCAATATACTATAGCTCAGAGTAAGAGCCACCCTATTTTTTGAGGGAGTTTGTGGTTACTGATCTTTAATTGATTAAAGATGGCTTTTATCAAACTCTGCAGTTTTTTCTGTGGAACGATTTCAAAGCCACCTCTTAAAAAGTTGCTGTTGACCCAAAATACTCTGAGAAGAAATTGTTGCTTAGATTGAGATACGACCCTTGAGGACTATTACAAAAAATATAAACAGACAGGAATCCATATGAGTAGTCTGCAAGGGTGCTGATTATTTGCTTTATATGGTGATATATTTATATAAAGTTTTGATTTATAAGTCCACCAATTTATAATTGATAGTATCAAACAAAAAAGTGGAAGTGAAATTTTGGTGCCAAAAGCTCTGCTGTATTTTTCAAGATATTGGAAAATATCTTGTATTTTTCAATATACTGTATTTTTCAAGATATTTTTCAATATCTACACCCTTAATTTCTCAAGACATTCTGGAAGGATTTGGGCCTGAAGCCCCTGCAGAGGGCTTTGGAGGGTTTCCTTTCCTACCCGCTCCCCCAGGCTTCCAGAACAGGTTCCATTTCTATATCAGGAGCTGGAACTCCAGAAGGGAATTGCATGAGGCTGCGAGATACGGATTTGTGTGGGCTTCTGTGGGAAATGCTTGGCTGCGGAGCTCTGAAAAATCTTTCAAACCAAAGTTTTTATTCTGGATTCTTGTCCGCCAAATTCAGATATTTGAGGTTAAAAAAAATAGGGACATGTCCCACTCAAAATTTACAATTGTTTAAATTCCTATTAAATTTCACTGGAAGATAATCTTTTAATTCTCCCATGAGATTCAAACACTGGATCCTGTTCTTTGATTTTCAGATTTGTTTCAACTTTATACTGTATCAGTAGATACGCATGTTTAACAGAGAATAGGTTTAGTTATTTTGTAATAATTAAAATTTGAAACTGTGATCAGAGATTTGTCCTGTTATCAAGCACTCTCAAATCTTGATCATATTTACTTTTTATGTTACTTGTAGGAATTTTATTTTGCTTTGTTTTGGTCTTTTCCTGCCCATTTTTCTTATTTTCAGTTTTACTCTATCATAGCTCATGTTGCCTGCAACTTGATCTTGTTTCTAAATTTAATTTGTTATCTGTTCATTGGTTGTACAGTGTGTTTACATATTTTTGTACTTGAGTGTAGTTTTATATTAAAAAAACAATCTGGTAAATATAGCTAAATAATCTTTCCAACACTTTTAAATTTAGGATCATTAGAGATGACAGAGCTGTGGAGCTGTAATACTAAGTTGCCTTTCTTTATGTTGATGTTATTTTCTGGTTGTACTTTTTTTTTCTTAAGATGTACGACTTTTTGACAGATTGGAAATGTTTAATGCATAATTGTTTAGCAAAATTTAAACTGTAAAAATGTGTCATTTTTTTTTTTCCAGTGGAAGACTATGCTTGAAAAGTTTTGGGGTTATTCTATTCCTAGGCAAAAATTTCTGTACCCAAAATGTTGTATTTTTGCATCTTAATATTAGAACATGCTTTTAACAAGTTTGGAGCCACTATCCAGATTGTTTAGTTTAAGAGAGAAAAGATCGATTGTTCCATTTATGTGCAATAATCTCTCTGAAAGTTTTATAGTGCATTGAACATTGTTTGAATAATGATATTACATTTTGAAGCAAACTGCTGCCCAGAAAAAGTTCAGTGTTTTATTACATTGTTTTTTAACAGTCGAATCTTCAGGGAACCCCATCCACTTTGTTACTTTTACTGCTGGCCCATTGCAGCGAATCCTGGGCATGCCCTGATGGTACTCATGTAAATTTTTATGGGGTACAGCTCTGTTCATCACTGACTCACTGTAGCTGGAAGCATGACCAAGGCAGCAGCCCATTGCAGGAAAAGGAAAGCTGCCTTTCAGAAACACTGGGGTTTCATTCTCTCAGACACCCTGCTTTAGCTGTTGTTTTTGCTTTATCTAGAATAACAGCTCAGAGAGATGGAACAAATGGTTCGAAGCTGCTCTTGCCCTGGACTACCTGTTTGATTGTGCTGACAGACAAGTAGCAAAAGCTGCCCCAAATTTAAATGTAGCAGTTTAGCTGTGGGGATGTAACTGATAGGTATAAATGATCCCTTTCTTCTTAATGCTATTATCCATAACGTGCCTTTGATCGGTGCGGTCTTAGTGGTTTGCTTGCTAAAGCTAAGCATTTTCGTTTTCTCTTTTGTTTCGGTTTCATTATATATATATATAATATTTCATTGGGTAAAGCACTTAACACAAATGGGCTGATCCTCACTGGAAATGTCCTTGGCATTGAAGACCCTTGGGTCAGACTCCAAATTCTCACTTTAGGCATTTATGTCTCTGGGATTTTTGTCTGCATGGAGGCAATTTTTTCACCAGGAAAGCTTATTTTTAATTCTTCTTGCCTTATCTATTATGGTAGGGCTTATTTTATATGTCATGCTTTATTTATATATCTAGAATATTTTAATACCTATTACTCAAATAGGTGAAGACTGCTATGTTGTAAATATGTATTTAGATACAGAATAAAAATCCTTGTGAATATTTGGTAGGGAAAGCTGTTACTGAACACCGAGGCCACTTTTGAGTGGTTGCTGGTTGGGGGTTGGGGAATGTGTATGTGCAAGATAGGGGGAAATAACCTTAGATTTTAAGCACTTGCCAAAAGAAAACAAGAGTTTAATAAATATTTTTATTTAAAGAAGTGAAGCACTTCATCAAGATTTGCATTGAGTTACACTGTTTCTGGAGGAAGGTCCACAAGTATTGCCTAGCTCATCAGCTAAGCCAACATTTGTGGTCACCATCTCTTCTTCCAGTTCATTCCCTTCAGTTTTCTGGCACACCCAGTGGGATTTAAGACAGAACCACAAACAATTTACCAAGTAAATAGGGAGCAAATACTTACTTATGAGTAGGCATGCTTGAGATTTTTCCCCCCCTCTGTATCGAGAGACTGAGAAACAGAATCCTTGGAATCAATTGGAACAGACCCCTGCTGCTTCTTCCTTCTCCAGAATCTATTGCAAATGAGAGGTCTGGAAAAGGAATCCATGGACCCCTGGTGTTTTGTTTCCCAGAAGCACTTGTTTTTGGTAAAGAATTTGTGGGTACCTTGCTAGGGGGTGGGTGCTGCTATGCTGTATGAGAACAATCTCTCTGATATTTAGGTCATGGTGTGGAATTGGATTCCTTTTAAGGAACACGTGTCAACTTGCCATCAATTCTTAGGCTTTCCAAATTTCTGTCTTATATAGAGCAGAAAGCATGATTAAGTGACATAATGTGTCCATTATACTCCTTCAAGGAGTATGGCGGTTTTCGATCTCTCAGTATCTTCCCCACTTTTGCCATTTGCTGATCAGTTTCAAACTCTAATACCTTTTTTCCTCCAACTTAAATTTTGAGATTGGGTATAAATCACGCTTTACAAAGTAGTCATATTATTTCTATTTATTTTCATCCCAAATATTCTTTGCTTTATTTAAAGATGTTTGAAGTGACTCGGCAGGCGGGGTGGGGAAAATATGAACAAGCCAATGTTTACAAATAATAGAAAATGGTACTCTATAGATTTCCAGTCTGGCTGTATTATGATGGAATTTGATGTAATAGACATAATTTAGTAATGATTATAATAAAGTACATCCTTTCCTATCTATGGTCACTCATCCTAACTTTCAGCTAATGAGACTATGATTTAGAACCCAAATGTTAGAGACCAGGTCAAAAAATATATTAGAGTGACTCCTACCAGATTTGAAAGAGCTTTGGATCAGATCTATATCAGAATCTCTTGGAATAGTCTCTGTGGTAAACTCTGGAACATTCCATGTTGTCTGCCTTGTTGGGTAGATGGGGCAAGTACTCCCCTGTTGTCATATTGTTGGGAGAAATCTTTTCTGCTCACTCTTGCTGGGAAAGGAGTGTCTGCTATTGATTTAGCCAAAAGGATTTCTTATTCAAAGTAGAAAATGGGCAAACTAGATGATCTTACTCTCAAGAATGGAAGTGATGTGTTTATAGATGAAAGGTATTGATCTGGCTTATGCTTTTATACACAACTGCAGAAGTTTATAACCTGAAACTAATTCTAGGGGCATTTGAAATGGTGTGTTATACTTAAAGCTGAATGGGAAAATTCAAAAGCAAATAATTCCTGGTTTGCTATCAAAGTCTTCAACTGCTCATTAGTTATTTGCTGGAACTAGACTTTTCCCCCTTTCTTACATACAAATGAGTATCATATGTATGTGTGCAAGGTACATGGATATGAGTGATGCAAATGCATGAGAGAGTGTTTTGAGAGTGTGTGTGTGTGTGTGTGTATATGTATGTGTGTATGTACACACACACACACACACACACACATCTTATATATAAGACAGAGCTACAGAAACTTTGTAATACTTTGTGAAAATAATTATATTATGGATGTTTGTACTGTGCACAGCTACTGGAATTAAATGTAGGGAATCTCAGGAACAAGCATAAAATTTGTCCAAGACCTATTTCTCAAATGTGTATGTGCAGTTTTTAATTCTGTATACTATTTAATATTTTACCAATAAAAATAAACTTATCAAATGAAAGAGTTCATTTTATGAAATTTCTCATGTCAATAATGGATCTCATATTTCTTTGGTGAATGGTTTGGAAGGTGAACTACTCTTTAAGAAATATGGTGCACCTATAGTTAAATATATATAAGATATCCCAAAGGTGCTTTTTCTGCCTTCAGGACAACCAGAACTGGATGATTGAGAATCTCCATATACATATATAGGTAAAGGTTCCCTTCGCACATACGTGCTAGTTGTTTCCGGCTCTAGGGGGCAGTGCTCATCTCTATTACAAAGCCGAAGAGCCAGCGCTGGACGAAGACGTCTCTGTGGTCATGTGGCCAGCATGACTAAACGCTGAAGGCGCACCGAACGCTGTTACCTTCCCATTACATGCCTTTGAACTGTTAGGTTGGCAGAAACATATGTGTGTGTGTGTGTGTGTGTGTGTGTATAGACACACACACACACACACACACACCAGAAATGTGTGTCTGTTCTGTCAGTTGCAGGGCGACATAGAGGAAGGGGCAAATTGGTTGTTTTGCTCTCTATGGATTTAGAGAGAAAGAGAGATTGTTGTATGACATGTACCTGTTGGAAGACCTCTTCTCCATAGCAGAGTGATGTCAAAAACTCTGCAGCAAGAGAGAGATCATTATCGTCTTGCATTTCACCAGTATTTCTTTTTAAACAAGCATTTTATATTGGAAATAATTTAATTCTGTTTAATGATGGTTGGCTTTTGAATTTTTTTGATTCATTACCATTTACCAATAGATCATCATCTTTTTCTGCAAGGAAAAACAGAGCAGAAATCTCCTAAATAAGGTAAATAAAATAAGAGGGGAGGAAACCAATTTTACAATACAGTACAAAACATTGTATTAAAATCCACCCAGCACACCAAAAACTTCACCATTACTCCTTAAGTGTGAGGATAAGACTACTAGATCTGGGCTACAAAACTCCAGATGATCACTAGACGGCATCTCTCTTTGCTGTCATCTAGTAGCCGATAATATTTTTACAGCCCTAATGAGCAGCTCTCCTGCTCACAAAAGTTTGGTAAGAAATGCTATCCCAGTTTGGCTGCTGATAAAATAATGGAAAAACTAGATTAGATCTAATGATTTTTGTATTATTTCCTCTAAATTACTTTTGTTAAGTCTGCAATATATACCTACAGCTAATATTATATATGCACATACATCCATACACCTGTCTAACCATTGTGGGCTTATTTCCAAATTATGATTAATAGAATTTTGGTCACAAAAGATGTATATTGCATCATGCTCTTTGCTTAGGATGTATCTTCTGTTTTCTTCTGTTAATTGTGAAATTAAACACCAAACACCTATGTTATAACCTTATGTGATAAATTTGAAGTTTTGTATCATCACCCACAAATAATTAGAAAAAAAAACCTAGTTTAGAACATTGCTTATAATTCACTGTTTGGTGCAGAAATCCAAATTAGAGAATCCTTAATTAATTTCTATCCAGCTTCTTGAATGACTTCAGCAAAAGAGAGCTCACCTTTCTTCCCCTAGGAAGTTTTCCTTATGTCAGGAGTCTGCCTTCCCAAAACCTAAGATCTTTTTTGTATCTCTTTCTCTATGAAATGATGAGAAGATGGTAGTGTGACACCCCACCCACTACTTGTAGAAAATCATTTTTTTTTCATTTCTATCTTCACCGAAGTCATCTGTTCATTTGTATTAGCTCCCTCTGTGCCTTTAATTACAGCTCCTTCCCTCTCATTATATTGCATTGTAAACTGCTTCAGAAAAAAATGGAAGTCATCACATGGCACTCAAGTCTTCTGTTGAAAGAGAAAAGGAAGATCTATCGCTGTGCAGACCTGAGGCCTCAGACACAGTCAGAAGCTGTTTGGATCCCAGTCCTGTTTAAGCATAGAACACAACCCCAAGTCTATCTTATGCCTCAGGTTATTGTCTCAGCAGACATGTGTTTAAGGTAATGTCTGTGAGTGCAAAGGAGGCATTTATAAAATGGTGTGACGAGGGAGCGTTCAAACACTCAGTTCTGCAGATTTGGCGATACTGATAGTCCAGGTGACTATTAGCTGCCACCAGAGCATATAGTGTTGAATCTTAGGATCACAATATTGTTTGAACTCAGAAGAGCTATGAAGCTCTACTGATAGTGAAAAATGGCATACAGTATTGTATATTGAAGTATCTTGCCTTCAAAACGTACTATCATGTAAAAAAGTACACCCTATTGATGTTTTTTTTTTTTACTTTTTCAACATACAGAAATGACAATGACCATAAACATTCAGTACATCGATGAAAGAATGGCTGAAAAAAGAAAGAAATGGAGAAGGCCAAGTTAAAGTCCAGATCTAAATCCCCTCTTGATATAAAAGGGTCATTTGAAAAGAGTTGTGCATGCAAGAAATTATTCAAATACCCTTCCTGCCTGGATGGGATAATAGAGTTAACTACCTCCTCTCAAGTACTTCTGGCCTGGGGCATGTGAGAGAGGGCATCCCCTAAGAAATTCTTCTCACCTGGCAAGTAGCGAAGGGTGAAGTTGAAGTGGTTAAAATACTGAGCCCATCAGACCTGCTTAGAGGATAGTTTCCTCAGGGCCTTTAATGCCTCCAGGTTCTTGTGGTTTGATCACACTGTGAATGGAATATTACTGCCCTCTAAGAACTGCCTTCAGGTGAGAAAAGCCTATCGGACTGCATAAGCCGCTTTCTCCCAGATGGCCCACCTCCTCTCAGTATCAGACAGCTTGTGAGATGAGTAGAAACATGGTTGCAACTTTCCCTTTTCGTTCCTCTGGAGTAAAACCGCCCCTACTGCCACATGATTGGCCTCCACCTGGATCATGAAAGGCTCATTGGGTTTGGGTGCTTCAAGACTGTTTCAGCAGCAAAGAGCTTTTCAAAGGCCATTTAGCTTTCAATGGACCAATTTAGTGGCTGACTCAGTTTAGTCTTCCCTCCCCCTTCTCTCTTGAGAAAGTTGGTGATGGGCAGGGCTATCTGGGCAAATGTGGGGATGAACTACTGTGAAAAGTTTGCAAATCCAAGGAAGCTCTGTAACTGCTTCCTAGTTCAAGCGGCCTCCCATTCCAGGATTGCTCATCCCCCTTTTTAATCCTCACTTCATAATTGGCTTCCCTCAAGTCCAGCTTAGTAAAGATCTTCTCCTTGGCTAGGTAGCCCAGCATGTCCCTTATGAAGGAAAGAAGATACATATTCTCCATGCAGATGCCATTTAAATTCCTGTAATCTTTCTTCCCTTTGAAAAGTACAGGGGCAGCCATCCTTGACTTCGCTGACTAGATAAATCTCTTGGCTAAGTTCTTGTCTATAAACCTCTGAAGTTCCTCCATCTCCCTTGGCATCATAAAATACATGGGTAATTGGGTAATTTAGCCCCTGGCAAGATTTCAATAGCACAGTCTGTGGGGTGATCGGGTGGGAGCACATCCAATTCCCTTTCACTGAAAGCCTCTGCTAGGTTGTGGTAGTCAAAGGAAATGAGCAACTTTAACTCCTTGCTTCCTTTCAGTGTATTTGCTGACTCCACTTTCACTTTCTTAAGTGCCATGCCTGGCAGTCAACATTTTTGCTGGCTCCTGCTGGCTAGCCGCTTTCTTCTTCATTCGCCACTTTACTGAGGAGTTCCATTTCTTCAACCAGGCTAGTCTTAGGACCATGGTCTTGGTCATTCCAGGAGCCACAATAAAGTTAATAATCTCTACACGAGTCCCAGCCCTGAGGCTCACTGGCTTCATTAGGCAAGTTGCTGGTGGTCCTCCTACAAGTAAACCATGTAACTGGGAGAACCCCATGGGCTGCCTTAAAGTCCTCATCCTCAATGCTAGTTTCTCCACTGTTTGAAGAGTAATTAGGCATCGAGTGCACCCTGAGTCCAACAAGGCCATGAGGGCCCTTACTCCCAAAGAGAGCATCAAAATCTCAGTACCTAGTATCCAGTTCCATTTCAAATATAGTTTATCATGTTCAAAATTGTACAGTTTCTTATTAGCTTTAAATCTTTCTGTCAATTGCAAATTAAAAAAAACATTGACAATTGAAACCTAATGCCAGATGTTCTCTGGATTTTAATTTAATATAATCTGTGGAGTAATCCAATAAATCTGCATACTTTAACCATTTTTGTACAACCCTCATTTCCTTTCTGTAATATGGTAAAACATACACTCCATATTATTCAGGATAATTCCTAAATATGTTACCCTTTTCTCAACCTTAAAGCCTGTTTTATTTATCAATTCCAGTTGGTCATTTTGCCCTTTATTTTTTATTAAAAACTTTGTCTTTTATTTCTTAATCTTAAATCCAGCTATGGCACCAAATTATTTGAGTTTTTTCATTAGTAATTCTACCCCTTTCAATGGATCCTCCAGTATTAATATGACATTGTCGGTAAATGCACTTAATTTATATACCTCCTTTTTAATGTTTAAAATCCTTATCCCTTCCTGCAGAGGTGGTCTTCAGCAGGTTCTGTCCAGTTCTGGAGAACTGGTAGCGGAAATTTTGAGTAGTTCAGAGAACCGGCAATTACCAGCTCTGACTGGCCCCACCCCCATCTATTCTCTGCCTCTCGAGTCCCAGCTGATCAGCTGGGTCTTCTTTTGTTGCTCTGCACAGGAGAAGGGAACTGGAAATCAGGTTACTGGGGAGGGAATGGAGATTTTATAGTATCCTTCCCCTGGAGTGGGGTGGGAATGGAGATTTTGCAGTATCCTTCCCGTGTCACGCCCACCAAGCCACGCCCACCAAGCCACACCATGCCCACCAAGCCACACCCATAGAACCGGTAGTAAAATATTTTGAATCCCACCACTGCCTTCCTGTTTTCTTCTATCCTTATTCAGAACTTCTAGTGCTAATATAAATAAAAATAGGGATAACCGGCATCCTTGTCTCATTTCCTTCTGAATAATGCAAAATTTTGTAAGGTCACAGTTAAGAATAACCTATGAAAAGTTCATCTTGATAAAGTGTTTTACACTACAGAGGCAACACCATTCTTTTCATCAAGACCATGTGATTGATTTTGCTAAAGGACCCCAGGTTTCCCTGAAACCTTCCCATGGATGCTTTCCCCATCATTTGCCTTTTCACAGGCCTTGGGTGAGGGGAAAAGCATTGTCCCATCATATTCTCCAGCATTCTTGAAAGCTGGCATATGTGAAGAAGCCCCTTCAGTTTTTCCAAATGCTCGAGAAGGCAGAAGGGAGGCTTGCCAACAGGAAAAGCATGAAGGTCACATTGCTTCGTGAAGCAACTTCAACACAAAATTCCACATTCTGAAGCCTGAGAAAATAAGTTGCCAACCTGATTGAGTTTAGGGAATGTGTTAGATTAGAATAGAATAACAGAGCTGGAAGGGACCTGGAGGTCTTCTAGTCTAAGCCCCTGCTTAGGCAGGAAACCCTACACCACTTCAGACAAATGGTTATCCAATCTCTTCTTTAAAACTTCCAGTGTTGGAGCATTTACAACTTCTGGAGGCAAGTTGTTCCACTGATTAATTGTTCTGTCAGGAAATTTCTCCTTAGTTCTAAGTTGCTTCTCTCCTTGATTAGTTCCCACTCATTGCTTCTTGTCCTACCCTCAGGTGCTTTGGAGAATAGCTTGACTCCCTCTTCTTTGTGGCAACTCCTGAAATATTGGAACACTGCTATCATGTTACCCCAGTCTTTCTTTGCATCAGACTAGACATACTCAGTTCCAGCAACAGTTCTTTATGTTTAGCCTCCAGTCCCCTAATCATCTTTGTTATTGTTCTTTGCATTCTTTCTAGACACTCAACATCTTTTTTACATCATGGTGACCAAAACTGGATGCAGTATTCCAAGTGTGGCATTACCAAGGCATTATAAAGCATTATTAACACTTCATGTGATCTTGATTCTAACCCCCTGTTTATGCAGCCTAGAACTGTGTTGGTTTTTTTTGGCAGCTGCTGCACACTGCTGGCTCATATTTAAATGGTTGTCCACTAGGACTCTGTGACCCCTCTCATAGGTACTACTATTGAGCAAGGTACCACATATATTGTACCTGTGCATTTGATTTTTCTTGCCTAAAATATAGAACCTTACTTTTTTCACCCTTGAATTTCATTTTGTTAGATAGTGCCCAGAGTTCAAGTCTGTCAAGATCTTTCTGTATCTTAAGCCTATCTTCTGGAGTGTTGGCTATTCCTGCCAGCTTGGTATCTGCAAATTTGATAAGTTCCTTGCCTATCCCCTTGTCCAAGTCATTGATGAAGATGTTGAAGAGTACTGGGCCTAAAACAGAGCCTTGGAGTACCCCACTGCATACGTCCCTCCATGTAGATACAGTTCCATTGAGGACTACACATTGAGTGTGGTTGGTCAGCTAGTTATGAATCCATTTGGTGGTGATAATGTCTAACCCATTTAAGGAATTAATTAAGATTAAGGAAAGAAAACACAGCAGTCCCAAATTGCCAACATTTGCATTAGGGGAGTAGCACCACATTGCAAGGAACTTGACATTGATAGCCATTGCCTTACTTGGTTGTTGATCCAAATAGCTGTGTATTAGAATGTACAGATAGAAATAAATTAGAAAAAGAAAGCCTGAAGCACCAGCAGAATGCTGCTGATAGGTATACTTCAAAATCAGATTGCAAAGTTGCATTCCTGCTGCCATCTGCAGCCTTGGGGATTGGTGCTCAATAGAAAGACAAATCAACTGCTCTTTCAAAGGAGTGTGTGGATGTTGCCCAACTAGCAATCTGAAAGTTGATCATTGGGGAAAGATGTCTCCCCACCATCCCAAGGACAGTGATAGCACTAGTCTTCCAATCATTTCTACTCTTTTCATGTACCAGTGAGAATCATTTACTCAAACAGATACCACTAAGTGGACAGGGTTGTGGGAATGGTGAAGTGTGGGTCATGATGTTATGTGATAGACTTATCTGCATCAAAATGCTTTTCCTCAAATTACTAAAAGACTGTGGACAGCTCCTTAGGAAAGTGCCTATTCCATGGTTTACATTTCCAATATTGTTTTTGAAGCACAAGCTGAAAATGCTTACATTCACTCTGGTCTTTTAAAACATGGTTTTAAAATCTAGACGCTCCATGACTGATGGGTAATTTATTGTAGCGTGGAGTGTGAAATTAGTTTTATTACTTTTCTCTGGTAATGGCTGTTTATAATTTTGTTTTGATATTATACATTTGATACTAGCATTCAATTGTATTATTTCATTTATATTTTCAACAGCATATGTAATTTTTTTTAAAAAAAGCTTTTTATCTCCAGTGAACTAGATGTCAAATGAAATCAGTTCATTACCTTTAAATTATGATAGTGCTGTAGATTCAAAACACAATGTTGGTTCAGTTACAAACTAGATTAGCAATAGCCATTTGGCTGGCATACTGGATGGCAAAGGTGCATGCAAGAGAATTAAGTGATTAGGAATCTCCTACATTGTTCATTTTAAATAACAATTACCCATCTGGGAGGCTTATGATTGCTTTTAAAATTAAAGAAACAGCATTTCAAAACTGGGTTAAAATATTTAATGCTTAACATATTTAAGGATGTGACATAATTTTTACAAGGAACAAGTGCTTTCCTATATTTTTTTTCATTTGTAGGTTTGTTTCGGATAATTCCCTGTAATGGTATATGGGCAAGACCTTGGGAGATGTGGGGAAGAGATGCTTGTTATGGAACAATCAGTTAAGTTGGGGGAGCCCACCGCTCCATAGGTAGCAGAGAAAGAAAACTGGAAAGATTCTTTTGAACTCATCAGAATATAAAAAGAGAGAACGGGAAATTTCAGACTTGCAAGATTCTGTTAATATAGACATAATAAAATAGAACTAGCTCACCTGATCTTGTTTCCTGTCTTGTCTACCTGGAAAAGTTGACATCTCCACGTAAATTTACGAATTAATTTTGGAAATCTGTATAAAAATGCACGTGCACTTTTATGCCCATAAAATATCTATTTACATAATATACATGTTTTCCATAAATGATGTGATCTTATGTACACGTCATTTCCCTATGTACACAAATTTAAATTACTGATTAGCAAATAGTGGTATAATGAATTTAATAAGTTCAAAAAGTAGACAATATAGTAGTCATATTCCAGTTTCTTTGTTGGTTTGGAAGATAGCAGTTAAATCAGTTCATATTAAAAGTTGATCCAAATTACAAATCATATCTATCTCTTCTGCATAGCTTATACTTTCCATGTCAAAGTAATTTCAGGTAGAGCTAGAAAGATTCCTGTTTGACACCTATACTACTATATATAGTACAAGTCTTCCACATCATTTCTACTCTTTCACACAAGCACGAAGCCGAAAGCACACACACTCACCACTATACTAGATAACCAGTAGTCTGATTCATGCTGTTTCCTGTATTCCTGTTGTGTCATTTCTTTGACTTAAAGATACATATACAAGTTTCTCCTGAACTGCTGTCTTTGAGCTGATAATTGAAAGAACTCAGTCAAACCAATCTGATAAATCCTAATCATAGGTGTGCTATCATCTAGTTGGAATTCCCAATTAAACTGGGGTGAATTATCTTGGTAGAATAAACTTATTTAGAAGAATAAGCATATATGTTTTCTGTTTTGTTTTGTTTTAATTTATTTTTTGTTTGGTCTCTTCCTCCCACATGTCAAGCTATTGATGTTCACTTGTCATTAGTTTAGAAGGATATTCCTTGCCCTCAGGATATATGATTGGCCTACTTAGAAACTTATGCTAATTGTAGTTACTGTATTGTTTTTAGCCATGAGAAATGCACCTGCAATTTTCTCCCACAACACACATGATAGCAAGACACTAATAATCCCCATGGTCCCAGGGCATAAGAACATTGCCTGGTTATGTAAAGCACAAGATGTCTATCTTTATTTAATTCTTTCCATTTGTTTGTGATTCATATTTTGCATGTATAAATGCTGTTTAATTCTTGGCAGAAGGATCTGGCTCATTAAAGAGAAGAACTAATAGCATTGCCTGCAGCAAAGCTGTGCTAAGCCAAATGCAGGGCAGGTTAATACAACAGCTCAGCAAAAGACACCCAGAACCTGCCATGTGGCATCTCTGTACACTTTCTTTTCAACCATTAAAAATAAAATCATTAGAGTTGTATTCATTGCAACTTGTTGATAACTACAGCATTGCCACAAGACAATTTGTCCTGCACTGAGATCTTTTGCAGTCCCCTCAAGTGCCCTTTGCTCTTCCCTAGACCATCCATACCAGTGGTGGGATTCAAATTTTTTTTTAATACTGGTTGTGTGGGCGTGGCTTGTGGGCATAGCATGGCTTGGTGGGTGTGGCAAGGGAAAGATACATTCCCTCCCCACTCCTTGGGGAAGGATACTGCAAAATCCCAATCCGTCCTCAGCCTACTAACCTGCTTTCCAGCTCTGTTCTCCTGTGCAGGGCAACAAAAGAAGACCCAGCCTCTCAGCTGGGACTCGGGAGGCAGAGAATAGATGGGGGTGGGGCCAGTCAGAGGTGGTATTTGCCGGTTCTCCGAACTACTCAAAATTTCCGCTACTGGTTCTCCAGAACTGGTCAGAACCTGCTGAATACCACCTCTGATCCATACTGGCCTCCAACTTCCTTTTTTTTTTTTTTTTTACAACCTCAACTTTTTTCAGTGCAATGGAATACAAACAAGTTACAACCTCAAGCTTTTACTTTACATTTTCTAAATCAGGGGTGTCAAACTCGTGTCATCACGGCAACGTCATGTGACATATCAGGAGTTTTTTCCCCTTCACTAAACCGGGCGGGGGCAGGACCAGCATGTGATACATCCAGCCTACAGGCTGTGAATTTGACACCCCTATCCTAAATATTTCAAGTCATTTCTATAACAACATTATTCTGGTTTTCAAAACGTATAATCAAAGCTTCAGTTTTTTTCAGTTTCAAGCATAACGTTCTGAAACTGTTTCCAAGTAGAAACAAAATTAGATAAAGTCTTCTCTTTCTGGCCTCCAATTTCCAAAGAAATGCCAACATGACAACATCATGTCTTTCTCCAATCAAGCCACAGTTGCCTGGGGAGTTTATAGCAATTTTTGGAAAAGAAGGGTCTGGTTTGCTCTACACATCTTCCACTTTCTTCATTTTACAAGATGTAAAAATCAGGGGGCCCTCATACTTTTAACAAGCTTGTACTTCAAGGGTTTGGGAGCTGGATAGTTTAAGCCCACATTAGCAAGGCATCCTGATGGAACAATCAAGAGATGACTATTGTGCAGTACACCTTCCAAATTTCCCACTAATGGCAGGCCATGAACATTTAAGAAATGTAATGTTTGTTTATTATATTGGATTACATTGCATCCCCCCCCCACTCCATGTTCATGTCCTGCCATTAATATTGCAGTTTCATAATGTTATTTTTATTCAAGCAGATCAAATGATTCCATGCACATTCGGGAGTTTCTTCTAATTTATTGTTAATGTTACATAGATTGTATTTCAGGGAATTATGGGATTCTGTTTAAGGAGTATTAGGTGTTCCTCAGTGACACAATGAGACAAACATATCTGAAAGTAAAGGAGTTATCAACTATTCGTTGCCTTTCTTTGCAATATGTTGTCACAGGAGCACTTGAAACAGAAGAAAGGGCCATGAGGCAAAAAAGTAGGCTGGATAGCCTCTCAGAAGTCTGAATAGCTATCCAATCAGCAGCTTTACATTTATTCAGTCCTGGCTGGTCTCCTTAGTCCACTTACCCTCCCCGCCTTTTTCCTTACTATTTTTGAATGCTCCAATTAAGTGCTATTTATGCTAAGAGCCTTGTGGTAAACAGCCTGACCAGCTATCACTAAGGGTATTATTTATTATATGGTTGGTTATACAGTCAGCCAAAAGTTTAGATTGGCAATTTTGTCCACCTATCAAGTCCTTCTGAGATAGGCAGATGTTGTTTCATGGTATTTAAAGGTATTGTCACAGGAAGTAAGATGTTCCAAGTAAAGCTGCCTTCTGCAATTGACAAACGATGTTTATATATTTGATTTTCATCTCGCTTTTATTGCTTTATAAGTGACTCAAGGTGATAAACATAATGCTCCTTGCTCCTCCTATTTTCCCCACAACAATCCTGTGAGGTAAGTGGGCTGAGAGAGAGTGATTGGCTCAAAGGTATCCAATCAGCTTTCATACCTGGACTGGAACTCATCAGGTGGTTTCTTGGCCAGTACCTTCACTACTAAACTAATCTCAAATTTTGTACTGTTGTAGAAGAAAAGTATCTCCATTAAGCTGTATGTATACTTTTATTGAAAAATTAAGATGAAATCTAATAGAAACTAATATTGAGTAAAAAGAAAAAAGAAATTAAAAAGAACTAAATATGCAAAAGCAAAGAAAGAAAACAGAAGCATAGAATCAAAATTACTAGTGCTGTTGTCAATCCTGCCTTGCTAGAACTTTTAAGTAAAAACAATCCTTGACTCCATTTAGTGAGAAAGGTATAGTTTACTAAGATCAAGCAGAAAACAATAGAGCAAAGCCGGAACTAAAATTTGTGCACCAAATTGCCCAAGTATAACTTTTCCCCCAGAAGCACCTCTCACCACTGGTGTCCCATTGTCCAATCATATTCAGATACAATGTTTTGGGAATAGTCTCTTGAGTAGTGGGCTGGCTGGTATGCAGCTGCATGCCATTCCCTACCATCTGACCTTGTAGTTGTTTCTCCAAATGGTAGGGTGAACAGTGTATCTTCCCTCCTCTCAACTCACTCACTCACCCCAGAGTTCATGGCAGACTCTCATCAAGTGATAGCAAGGTTCAGGCAACTTCTGACAACCACTTTATAAAACCTTAGTAAGACCATAACTGGAATGCTAGATCCAGTTTTTGTCACCACATTACAAAAAAGATGTTGAGATTTTGGGAAAAGTGCAGAAAAGAGTAAATAGAGGCCTGAAGGCCTGAAGATTAAACCATATGAAGAACAGTTGCAGGATTTGGGTTGGGAAGAACAAAACAAACAAGTTGGATCAGGAAGAGGACGAACTGAAGTTGTGTATACACATAGTTTAGTTCTTTAGTGACTACAATGGGGACAAGTAATGTGGTCATTAAGCAAGAGCAAAAGTGAAATTGCAATTTTGCTTGCAATCTTACTTCAGCTTTCCTTTGTTTTATAGGCTTGCCAGGGTTGTAAATACAAGGACTGGTTGCAAAGTTACTTTTTCATCACTAGTGTAACTGTGAACAATCATTATATGCCAGTACACCTGTATAATCCCAGTTTTCCCCCCACAATCTTTGCTATGTTAACCGTCCATTTCAGGGTTGTATCCCTTTCATCCCTTGAAGCTAAGAAACTACTTTAAACTGGTTAGACTTGTTGGTCCATGGAGTTTAGTATTTTTTTCCCAAGAATTTCGGACTTTGAGAAACAGGAGCTCCTCAGCCCCGCTGAATACACTTTCCAGAGACCCAAGTAGCATTCTGGGTCTGCTTTCTTGTGCATTACAACAGCTATGGACTTGAGGCTCTCATTGATTTAAACATATGCCATTTTAAAGCTTTATATTGTTTTTATTTTAAGCCTTCTGTTCTTGACCAAATCAAAAACATAATAAAAATAAAATTATTCCAAAAAAATTACATTCACTGAATTATATATAATAATATTTATACTAAAATAGCGAACTGCAATTTGGCAGTTCGAATCCCACGAGGCTCAAGGTTGACTCAGCCTTCCATCCTTCCTGGGTGGGTAAAATGAGGACCCAGATTGTTGGGGGGCAATATGCTGACTCTGTAAACTGCTTAGAGAGGGCTGTAAAAGCACTGTGAATTTGGTATATAAGCAGGGGTAGGCTGCTGGGGGTTCACAGGGGTTCAGAAGAACCCCTAGCTAAGAAGCTGTGCAATTCAGAGACCCCCCAAATCCCACTCCTGGCTGGTCCCGCCCACCCACCCCTCCCAGGAGTCCCCACACAGTCCATTTTGGATGCAGGTAAGTGCAGGGCACATGCGGAGGTTCAGGGAGGGTGAAAAATGGGCCTCCCAGAAATTTGGGAAGTGGCCTGTTTCCAGCTTCCAGAGAGTCCCCGGAGCCCGGGGAGACCATTTTCACCCTCCCAGAAGCTCGAGGAAAGACTCTGGAGCCTGGAGAGGGCAACCCCTCCCACCAAGGTGCAGGAGGCCAACATGGCCACGCCCACCCAGCAACCGAGCAGAGAATCCGTTGCTAAAAAAATTTGAAGCCCACCCCTGTATATAAGTCTAAGTACTATCACTATTGCTATTCATGAAAGCATGTTTTTTCAATCTTCTTTTCTAAATAATTAAAATACAGCAGAAATAGCACTCCAAGTGCTAGAATTGCTATTGGAAGTTTGTGAGTAAATTTCTCTTCTGTTATCATACTAATTAATCTTTGGTTTCTAATAGCAATATAATACACTACATATGTTTGTACATATAAACACACAGTGTATATACACAAACATGTATGCATACAAATACAAGAGGCCAAAAATATAATCATATAATTTGAAGATTATGCAATATTCCTTGCAACATATACTGCTCCTATCTATTCATATCTGTAAGGAAGGAATGTGAACCATTTGTATTTTGTTTTTACCTTCCAAACTTATGCCATTAATTTAAAAGAGGAGGCAAACCTGCCTGTTCACTTTTTATAACCCCAGAGGAAAGAATGAAACATTTGATAATTTATTGTTTTGGCATTCAGCACAGTAAACGTGTAAAAGAAATATGGTCCAGACAGGTGTGGCACCCACTTACTTAACAGTGCAAGGTTGGAAAGTTCAAGACTTCAATGGGAAGGGCAAAACACATGGAAATTGCCTGAAAGCTGATCTGTAGCTGGGAATGTCTGCTGATTTATATCTCTGTGTAAGGAGGGTCAGCTTATACCAGAGAAAAATAAGACAACATTGAGTGAACTCTGAGCTCTCTCCTCTTGGCATACTACAGCCAAACAAGGATCCCATCCATGTGGTCTGGCTGAATCATTCTCAGTAACTTTGAACCAGCCTTTTGTACAATACATCACGAATGACACCAGTGGTGGGATTCAACGATTTTTACTTTTACTCTTTGGGCATGGCTTGGTGGTTGTGGCAGGGGAAGGATACTGTAAAATCTCCATTCCCTCCCCACTCCTGGGAGAAGGTTAGTGCAAAATCCCATTCCCTCCTTAGCCTACTAACCTGATTTCCAGCTCTATTCTCATGTGCAGGGCAACAAAAGAAGACCCAGCCGATCAGCTGGGACTCGGGAGGCAAAGAATAGATGTGGGCGGGGCCAGTCCGAGGTGGTATTTGCTGGTTCTCCGAACTATTCAAAATTTCCATTACCGGTTCTCCGAACTACTCAAAATTTCCACTACCAGTTCTCCAGAACTGACCAGAACCTGCTGAATACCACCCCTGAATGACACCCAGCTACCTCTAATACTTGATGGTACATAACCCACCCTGACAGTTTCATAAGTTGTTTGACTTACACAGAATCTCAAGTGAGCTTGGATGGCAGCTAGAAGCAATCCTAGCACTCCTGGTTGTGATTGTTAAGCAGTCTCCTGGGTTTTAAAGGAGTCCCATGTAAGGAGTGTAGGGTGCCTCAAGGGAGTGGAATAGACCTCATTAGGCTCTTCTCAGGAACTGAAATCCTCCCTGCCAATATGCAAGCGGGATTTTTAGACCCTGAGCAAAGAAACATGTGCACATAGTCTGCATTGAGCCTTCCAGAGCCTCCCCTCACACCAACTGCGTTACCCTGTACTCCTTGCATTATGGTGCTATCTCTCTGCTTTCTGCTTGGATTTTGGCTCCCTCTCATCTCTTGGGCTGACTGAAAAACCTCCTCCTTTTATGCACAGAGAGGAGCTCCTTTGGCGAGGTGCAAGAGCAGAGTTGAAATCAAGATTTCAATTCCGTTTCTGCACCCTTTCAAAGGAGTTCAGTTTCCCTTGGCAGGCAGCTCTTTCAGCCAGCCCACATAGTCAAAAAGGGATCCTCGTGGCAATTGGCAGCAGCTTGCAACCTTCCCTGCTGGCTTCCCCATTGAATTTCTGGAGAAGCAGGCCGAGAAGGTTGTAAATGGAAATCACATGATTGTGGGGTGCTTGGCAAATGGGTTGCTAAGTACTCAGATCTTGATGACATGAACACAGGAGAAGTGGTGCAATATTTTGCAATGGATGGAAGTAATTCCAGACTATTGTTAAATGAACAGTCATAAGTTGAGGACTACCTGTAATATAACTGTGTATAAAAAGGTGAAAGACAGGTGTATAACTTACTGCTTGTCTTTTTAAGAACATGCAATCAATAAATGTGGAAAGTTCACCTTAATCATATTATATAAATCAGTTTTTTTAAAATGTGCATTCTGTGTGCATTTTTCAGCTTCGGTATAAATAACATTTCTCTACATTTTTCTTTTAAAGGAAGTGAATCAGATGTGCATTCCTGAATTCTAATTATATATGACATTTTCAATAATCCCAACAGAAATCAGTTACGGGTTATCCTTGACTTACGACCAAAATTGTGCCCAAAAGTTATGTATGTGCCACATTTGTTAAGTGAATCACTGCAGTTGTTAAGTTAGCCACATAGTTAAGTGAATCTGGCTTCCCCATTGACATTGGTTGTCAGAAGGTTGCAAAAGGGGATCATGTGACCCCAGTATACTTCAAATATTATAAATATGAACCAGTTGTCAAGTATCCAAATGTAAATCACATGACTATAAGGATGCTGCAAGGGTCATAAGTGTGAAAAATGGTCATGTCACTTTTTTCAGTACTTCAGTTACTGTTGTAACTTTAGACGGTCACTAAACAAACAGTTGTAAGGGACTGCTCCTTACTTCAAAGTGAAAGTCTAGTTTTTTCCATCTCTTTTAGATTCTATCCTATCAAGTGATTCACCTGCTTCTATTTAAAACGAGGCCAAAATAAACCCCCTCCACTAAAACACCACAGATGAAAATTCCATCTCAGCAGCACACTTCGGATGGCTCATTCGTTTGCATCATCACCAGGTCACCAATATGCTCTGATAAATGAACTCAGATTTCATTAGGATTTTCTCGATGAAGAGAGTTGGTATTTTTTTAAAAATTCTAGTGTGATTGTATATGTGGTTTGGATAGTACAAGTGCCAATTGAAATAGTACATTTTCAGATTGATAACTAATCCAGATCAAAAAGGAGGAAATGTACAACTTGACCTGCTTTTTTTAGCCAAAATTCAAGATGCTCTGAACACAAGGACCGGTGCATTTATATCAAGGTCAAAGCAATGCTAGGAAGCACAAGCTGATTAACACAAACACGCTAGCATTAGACAGTATGCATGCATGTACTGTATAAATGCTGGGGTTTAAATGCTGCTCCAATTCTGTAGTGACTAAGGATATATTGGGACATACTATATAATTATTTCTGTTGACCTTGTGGCTGATTTTGAAAAAGTTGCAGGAAAGAACCTATGCGTCTCGAGGAAGCAGCACAAGGAGATGATAGTTACCTTTTTGTTCAACTGTCTTAATTAGGAATGTGAAGAAATTCATTTAATTCATATGCAGATTTATCTGTACATTTTTCAGACTAATATACAAAACACTATTATTTAACATTTGCATCCCCAACTTTTGCAGTACAATTTTAAAAAAAAACATATTAACATATTTAATATATTTTCTTTGACACAAATTAGTATTTATATTTTTATATAAAAGTCACAGTATGTACAAATTGCCCTCTGAAATAAGGTTGCCCCAGATGGCCCCTCCAGTCTGTTATTGTTTAGTAGAGCCAGGCTTTTGATGAGGGAGGGGGAGACCCCTTTCTTTATCACACTTGACATCTTTTATCTTTATCTTTTATTTTTATTTTATTATAACTTCTTTGTTGAGAGTCCGATGGCATTCAAGTTTAACACATTATTATTATTGAAATATGCATGACAATATCAATGTGCAAATGCTATGATTTAGATACTGATGATAGGGTGCAAATTCATAATGATGTTGCTGCATTGGCCATTGTCTTGATTTGCTGTGGACACCACTGGGCATAATAAGTTGCACTGGAAGAACTGAATTAAGACTTGTTTCATATTTCACAATACTGTCTTACTATTTAGTGCATTAGGTATTGAAAGAAAGATATCGTGAAAAGGCAAGTGGGACATACACAGTGCAATATGTTCCTTTTTTACCCAGAGCTCTTTTGTGTTATTTTTTGTTGGATATTTTGTCTTGTAATCGCATCTCTGCCAAGTCACTTTGTCTGAAGTTCTCCATCATTCATGTAGTTGCTCTCCTGGATAATCATGAAGCAATATTTCTTCTACATCCTCATTATTGTTTCCCTCAAATGCAGGAGACAGATTCCCTCAGCTGGACTTGAGGGAAGCATATTACTGAGTAAGAATGAAGAAGGGAGATGAGTGGAAAACAGCCTTCAATTGCCCCCTGGGTTCAAATGAAAAGTGAACTGTTCTCAGAACAAAAAGACAATTCATAATTGGACAATGTGACCAACCAAGGATGGGGAGAAAGGAAAACTATTGTTTAACTATACAAGCATTGCGTGGCAAAAACCGAAGTCGGTTTTGATTCTTCAGTACAGAAATGGTGTCTCCAATAAAATTTTGCTTTTGGGATTTCGAAGTTGCTGAGGATTTCTATTTTTCTTGGGTTTGCTAGTCAAACCATTGACACCCTCATCACATTCCGGCCACACGTGAAATTACCATGTTATAATGGATTTTCTAAAAGCCAGGAGAAAATTTGTCAGGGAATTGTGCAGCCATTATCCAGAGTTTATTTTGAGATACTGACACGAACCAGTTTTATATAAATAAATATATCTAAGTAAATGATATAGGCAAACAGGAGCATCGTCAGGTAAATCAACATAGCAGAACATTATCAGGTAAATTAGAAAGCACACACAGCGCAGAGAAAAAAAGATGAGAAACACGGAAACTCCCCTTTTTACTTACAGCAACTAATCACAGCTCAGATTGCTCAGGTAGTGGCCAGCTCTCTTCAACCATTTATTTATTTATTTATTTATTTATTTATTTTTTATTTATTTTTTATTTATTATTTATTTATTTAATATTGCCACCTATTCACCCATGGAGACTTAAGGTGACTTACACAATGTAAAACCATATTTAAAACAAAAAATAAAAATAAATAATTAGCTATAACTCTGTGTAAATTCTGTGTAAATTCATTGTACAAACCTTCACTGCTCCAGCTATTAAATTTTAAATATCTTAACAGGATATTAATGCCCATCACAACTGACCTTATTAGGGCTGAGCTCTAGTTGATAATAAATTTGGAGTGAACTGAGGCAGTTCAGAGATTGACTGGAGTCTTATCCACATCATCAGTTGTCTTGCAGTAATGAATAGGTGGGCAGAATAACATTTGGGCTCCAGTATGAGTCCGAAAGCTCAGAAGATTAAACCTCTGCTTCCAGTGACTGGTCCAGATTGGATCTTGCAAAATAACATTTCTCTCTATTAATCCACCACTTCTATGAGAAAATAACCTTGGGGTGCATTTTTGTGCTCCATTACTGAAGAACACTTGTCCATGTTATGTTGCTTCAAAGCTCGTGAGATTTTGGAATGTCCACTTCAGGTTGTTGCAAGTTGGCCCCTTGATTTATTTGCAGAGGCAAATACATCCCATTCACTGAGTCAAGGCTCACCACAGCTTCCTTTTAGAATGACCTTTACTATAAAGGCACATTGCTGTGATGACCCGGGGCATGGCACAAAGGCAACACAGTCACATAAGTAAGAAAAGTCCCTTTAATACCTCCAACTTTGCCACCAATGTCCAGTTACTTTTGGCTGGAGAAAAAACTCTCTCCCAAAAACAGTCTTTAAATGAAAGAAATTCAGTCCAAAAACAAAGTACATATAAACTGTAAGTAAAAAATCCACACAAACCACACTGCAGCAATTAACTGGACAGGGCAGGATAAGGAATTGCAGACTTCAAACAAAACACACACAGTTGGGAAGACTCCAGGAACCTAGATAAGCCTCGACTGTTAGTGTTTGGGGATAAACCCCTAGCAGAGTATGCAGTAGCAGTCAAGCCAGGCAGCTAAATGAGAAAGGAAGGGTTTTAGAGTATACACACACTGAACACAAACACTGTTTGTAGTTTAAATAGTTTTTAATCCAGTTAGAGTTTAAGCATTGTCAATCAGTCCGTATGTCATTCACAATATATCCATTCAGTAAGACTCACTAACTCAGTCCAGATAATAGTCCTTACTATATCTTTATCAGCCGATAAAGATATCTTCTCCTCCTCTGATGCCTTTCTCCAGAGGATAACGCTGGATATTCAGTAGGACGATCAAACAGTAGACAGTCGCAGTAAAACAGTAGTAAACAGTTGTATCCAGCAGTAAACAGCAGTAAACAGTAAACAGCAAACGGTAAACAGTAAAACATTAGGCAGTAAGCAGCAAGCTTTCTCCTGCTTCCTCTTATTGCAGTTTCTAACCGCACCCTTAATTGGCTAATTACATGCAGTGTGGTGCTTAAAGTTACAAACACTTAAACTATGATACCTTAGTTTATATATTTATCCACCCAAACCTTGTTGGGTATCAATGTTATACCTAACATTCTCCCCTTTTGGGTGATATAAATATATAATACCTTTACAATCTAACCCCATAGTTTTCACAACTCTCCTGGTGCTTCCTGGCACCTTGGGCTTTTGTAAAATTATCAGCTACATTGTCCTCCGACATGCAGTACTCCAGCTGTATCATTTTACTTCTCACAGATTGTCTAACGTTTAGGTACCTTAAATCTGTATGCTTGCTCCTAGTTTTGACTGCAATATTTGTGGCCATTTGAATTGCTGCCTGATTATCTTCATGTATAATTATAGGATAATTCACAGTTATGCCTATATCATTCATCATTTGCTTATACATAATCAATTCTGTACATAATAGCGATAAACAGGAGAATTCTGCCTCCATAGTTGACAAACTTATATGCTGTTGTCTTATTGACTTCCAACCTATTAATGTCTTACCCAGCATTATGGCTGTTCCTGAAGTCGACTTTCTTGTGTCTCTTTCTGATGCAAAACTAGCATCAGCATAAGCACTCAGAATTAGATCACCTTTTGGCTCTAGATACAATGAATAATTCATTGTCTTTTTAAGA
Source organism: Notechis scutatus (assembly GCF_049901735.1). NCBI lineage: Eukaryota > Metazoa > Chordata > Lepidosauria > Squamata > Elapidae > Notechis > Notechis scutatus. The sequence continues at coordinate 165,066,524 of NC_142009.1, forward strand.
TATCTTAATATTCTTTTAGCTGCAATCCAGTGTCTTTCACTTGGTGCAGAATTGAAACGAGCTAACTGATTCACACTGTACGATATGTCTGGTCTAGACCAATTGCTAATATAAGACAAACTACCAATTAATGATTGATAAATTACCTTATCAAACCCCGGGCTTTGTGCATCAGTGTTGCTAAACTCCTGACTCATTGGAGTCTTAGCCGGCTTACAAAGCTCCATTTTATAATCTATTAGCAATTTGCATATCTTATCTTCCTGAGATATCTTAAAGCCCTTCTGTGTTTTCTGTATATTTAAACCGAGATATTTTTTTATCTCCCCTAATTGCTTAATCTTTATTTTCTTTCCTAATGATGCTATTATTTTATTGGCCTCATCATTAGTTTCAGTAATCAATGCAATATCATCAGTGAACAACAATAATAATGATATTTTCCCATTTGTCTCCCTCTTAAATAGACATGGATCGGCTAACCCAGCTCTGAATCCTATATTGTTTAATTCCTTTACAATATACTGGTTCCATTCATAGCCTGATTGTTTAAGACCATAGAGGCTTTTTTTTAACAACCAACAATCATTATTATCTATTATTTCACTTTTAATTCCAACAGGTTTTTTCATATATATAGTGTGTCTTAATGGGGCGTGCAAGTAAGCGGTTTCCACATCTAGGTGGTTAATTATATATTTTTTGCTAGCTGCCCACACTAAAGCTGCCCTCAAGGTTGCTGCCTTAAGACTAGGTGCAAACACCTCATCATAGTCATTGGCATTCTGTCTAAAACCTTGGGCTACTAATCGTGCCTTATGGATTATATTTCCATCTTTATCAGATTTTACCTTAAAGATCCATTTGCAGCCAATGGACTTCATATCTACAGGTAATTTCGCATTCTCATATACTTTCATATTCTTTAATGAGTTCAGTTCCTTATTCATTGCTGCATACCAACTTTCCTTATCCTTAGTAGGATACATTTTTATTTCATCTACAGTACATGGAACTCTATTAATCTGGCACACTGTGTTAGCCTGGTACCTATCAGGCGGTCTAGATATTCGTGTAGTTCTTCTGGGAATTACAGGGCTTGCAGGAGGACTTTTTTGAACTACTACCTGTTCATCTTCCTCATCCTGCTCAGCTATTGGATCTATTTCTTCCTTTATGGGCTCTATTTCTTCCTGTATTTCTCTCTTTACTTTATTCTTAAAGTTACAGGGATAACTAATGGGATTTCTATAGGATTCAATAATTACTTCTTTATTGGTATCCTGTTCTAACTTCTCCCATCCTACATGCTCTAGAAATTGGGCACTAGCACTACATAACACCTTAGATGTGCCTTTCTCCCAAAATCTATATGCCCTATGGTTTGCCTGGTAACCAACGAAGAAAAATCGTTTAGCTCTGTGTTGCCCTTTATGCCTGAGTTGTGTAGGGATATGCACCCATGCTGGTGCACCAAATGTGTGCAGGTAACTTAGGTCAGGTTTCCTGCCATGCCACTTGGTGAATGGTATTTCACCTGTCGTTGTGTTAACAACGTTGTTCAATATGTTATTAGCACACATTGTAGCCTCCCCCCACAAAGAATCAGGTAATCCAGAATCAGTTAACATTGTTCTAACCATTGCCTGTAGTGTTTGGCCTCTTCTCTCTATGAATGCGTTGTGTTCTGGCCTGTATGGTGCAGACTTTTTGTGCTCTATTCCAGCTACCTTTAGTCTGTTCTGGAATTTGTTGTTAACAAATTCCGTACCATTATCTGTCACCAGGGTTATCAGTTGCCGTTTAGTCTTTCTTTCTGCAAATTTAAGCCAGTTGAAAAAATGTTTATATGTTTCAGTTTTGCTCTTCATTAAGTAGCAAAACCCATATCTAGAATGGTGGTCCATAATGCTCAGTATATATCGAGCACCCCCCATACTGGGTTTCTTTGGACCTATGATGTCTGCAAATATCACTTCTAAAGGTTCTTTGGTTTTGAAACCATTTAACCTATTTGCAGGCAATACTTTGCTCTTATCTTCATAGCAAACATTACAACGCAAATATTTATCACAAGGTTTTAACCTTATTCCATCAGATAACTCTACTGTACGTTTTAGCATTTTAAAATTTACATGCCCCAAACGCCTATGCAATAAATGGATACATTCATTATGAGGCTTTATATTGTTAAATACAGTCTGTGCCTCCCTTTCTTACTATCATCTAAGACGTATAACGTTCCATTTAAAGCTGCAGTTACCCTTTTTTTATCCTTCTCAATTATGCAATTATTATTTTTAAATGTAATTACATAACCTAGTTTGACTAATACCTTTACAGAAAGCAAGTTGAACTTTAGTTGCGGTACATACAACATTTTTATATCCTGATTTATGTACGGACAATGTGCAGTACCTTCTCCTTTCGCTTTCAGGTTCCAGCCATTAGCAAGTGATATATGTTGAGAGCTTGTAGACATTTTTACAAATGTTGTCTTATCTCTCGTGATGCAGTGGGATGCACCACTGTCCACCGCCCATAAATCATTCTTCACATCACAGTTGCTAAACATGGTTAGTTCAAAGGCTTTCTTGGGCTTTTTTACATTCTGGCTTTTTCCTTTTTGCAAAAACTTGCCAAATGTCCTCTTCCTCCACAATTAAAACACTTTTTAATTGTGTATGCCGTCGAAGATAAATTCTCTTCTTCCGGGTGCTTTCCTTTACTAAGCTGGTTTCTATCAAGCTTTGAAGATAATTTCTCTTCTTTCTTAGATTTATCTTCTCTCAGCTGGTCACGTTCACACCTTCTTCTGGCTTCTTCTAGTAGCCTGCCTGTAATCTCGGTTAATGAGAGGCTATCCTTAGGCAATACTTCCAACGAAGTCACATAGTCATCATAGCTTTGATCTAATGAAGATAATATAATGTATACTTGTTGCAGCTCATTAAAGATAAGCTCTTTTTCTTGTAATTCTTGAAAAATGCTCTTCATACAGTTTAAATGAGCTAACATGTCTCCATTCCTTTGAAGATGTGTTCGAAACAGCTCCGTGTAAGATTTATATGTGCTCCTACACTGTCCCGAACATATATCTTCCTGAGGTTCTCCCAGCAGTTTGCAGCATTTTCTTCTCCACGAATATGGACAAGCTGCTGGTCACAAAGAGTCAGTCCTATGATGCATAAAGCCTGCTCATTCTTCCGTTTATAGTCTTGTAACTTTTGGTTATCCTCTTCATCATCAGGATCCCAGCTACTCACATCTGGTGGGTTTGTTATTATGTCCCACAAACCTTCTCTACGTAGAAGTAAACTACATTTCATTGACCATGAAACATAGTTTGTTCCATCCAGCCTGGATATCAGGGACAGATGTAGTAGATTTACTTGTGCCATTACTCTTCAGATATATGACTATTTTAAACTAATAAAAACAGTTTGTTTTTACAGTAATGTGCAACTCACACCAACTCTCACTGCTATATCCTGGTTAGTTAGACTGTGCAGCTGGGCCCATAACCATTGTTAGTGTTTGGGGATAAACCCCTAGCAGAGTATGCAGTAGCAGTCAAGCCAGGCAGCTAAATGAGAGAGGAAGGGTTTTAGAGTATACACACACTGAACACAAACACTGTTTGTAGTTTAAATAGTTTTTAATCCAGTTAGAGTTTAAGCATTGTCAATCAGTCCGTATGTCATTCACAATATATCCATTCAGTAAGACTCACTAACTCAGTCCAGATAATAGTCCTTACTATATCTTTATCAGCCGATAAAGATATCTTCTCCTCCTCTGATGCCTTTCTCCAGAGGATAACGCTGGATATTCAGTAGGACGATCAAACAGTAGACAGTCGCAGTAAAACAGTAGTAAACAGTTGTATCCAGCAGTAAACAGCAGTAAACAGTAAACAGCAAACGGTAAACAGTAAAACAGTAGGCAGTAAGCAGCAAGCTTTCTCCTGCTTCCTCTTATTGCAGTTTCTAACCGCACCCTTAATTGGCTAATTACATGCAGTGTGGTGCTTAAAGTTACAAACACTTAAACTATGATACCTTAGTTTATATATTTATCCACCCAAACCTTGTTGGGTATCAATGTTATACCTAACATCGACCATAAAAGATAACTCATGACTAGCTTCCCACAAGTTACTGTATGCAACCTCCCTTTTTAAACACTGTGTTCCCAGCTGCAGCTAATGAAGGGAATCAGGGCTCTTTCCTCCCCCATAAGCCATGCAATTCATGTTGCTCCCTTCTCTGTTCCTCCCTGCATGCCCTAGGATGAAGAGGGGGTGGGCCTGGACCTTTCTCTGAATTCCCTCTGCCTTGCTCTACCTCTCCCCTGGACTTTGCCCTTCCCCAGTTTCTTCCACAGCCACCAGAGCCACACTCCCACTCCCTGTCAGTTGCTCGGCCTCCCCTTGGAATCAGATACTGACAGGGACATGACAGTTGCATTATAAATGAATAATTATTTTGCCAAAATCCTGGAGAACTGTTGTGGTTTTTAAGATTACATTGGAGTGATTCTGGATCTGAGGGAGAAATGTGGACTGGAAAGTAACAAAACAGTGCACCAGTGGCCATTTTAAAAATGGGAAGCTTAGGGGAAAACAGATTAACAATCTATCTAATTTGAAAATCCATTCATCAGTTTGTACGTTGTTAACAGACAATCATTTTTTTAAATCATCCACATTTTTCTCCCTTTGAGGAATAATAAGGCAAGAAAAGGAAAAGGCAGAGACTGACCAACATTTAATCCCCCCTCCCCCCGCCAAACTAGATACTGGGACAGGTTTGGTCTACCTAAATTACACTTCAGACTCAGAAAATAGTTAGAAAACAACTATTTACTCAAAAGGGCATTCGGCCAGGAAGCAGTTCAAATCATCCTTGCTCAAGCACCAGCTGAATGGACATTTGCTCCATTTAAATTGTACTTCTATTTGATGCTTTTGTGTCATAGAAAATTAGCACGCTTTCCTTTGAAAGCAGCAAATACAAAGCAACAATTACACTTGAGGTTGTTGCTCATATGGGTTGGATTGGGACTGAAGAGACCTGGCTCAAATCATCTTTCAGTCATGACTTTCCCAGGGAAACCTGGGCACAGTCGCACACAGTCCTACATGCCTCACAAAGTTGTTGCGGCAGGACAAAAAGCTTGTAAGCAAAATAATAGCACTGGGATGAACTGAAGTGGAGATCCTCCAATAGTGGGATCTTAGCCTGAGAACAGAGAGGTAGAATCAAATTAGCATGTGTATTGGCATTAAAGAGAATGACATTTTTTCCTTTGGAATCCCATGTTTTGTTTATGCTGTGCAACAAGTCCTATTGCTTCCTGTGCTGTTATTGATGTAATTTCCTTCAGTCATTTTGAGGTCTCTGAAGCTGGGGTGGGATTCTACCGGTTTGGACTGGTTCTATAGAACCGGTTGTTATGATTCTGTGCAATTCAGAGAACTGGCAAATCATGCACTGGCTGGCCCCGCTCCGCTCCCCACCCAGTCAGTCTTTATCATGCATGCACGACATTGTGTGCAAGCCTGTCATCGCTGACTGCATTCTCCCCCGCCCAGTAACTCCTTAAGGTATTGCCCCCCCCAATGATCAGCTGTTCTGATGATCAACTGTGCCAGGATCCCCCTCGCTGTCTTACTGCTTCACCCAGGAGGCTTCCCTGAGCCCCAGAAGGCCCAAAAACAGAGTGGGGGGGCCTGCGCTTCCCACCGGCTCCATTTTTTGGCTTCCTGGGCCCCAGGGAAGCCTTCTGGGAGCTAAAATGCCAGGAGGCTTCCCTGAGGCCCAGAAGGCAAAAAATTGGGGGGGTTGCTTAAAAAAGAAGCCACACCCACCCAGTCACATGGCCACACCCACCTAGCCATGCCCACAGAACCAGTTGTTAAAAAATTTGAATCCCATCCATGCTCTGAAGCAATCATCATGCAAGTTGACTAAATCAAATCAAACCTTCATTACAGTTAAAGGCCAGTATGAAGTGTAGGGGGTAAAAAGCATAAAAGATAAATCAGAATAAAAATTACATATCAAAAGCTAAGAAATCTAAGAAAAAAGAATCTAAATGGAGGGGTGGGAGCAATAGATGGGCATAAGAAAGAATGGCAAAATAAATCTCAAATCAAACCTTTATGACATATAAGAAAGGTTGAATACAAACAATAGTTTTAATAGCTGAAAAATATATACAAAAATAAAAAATAAAATGTATATAAATAAACAGAGGAACCAAGATGGAGACACACTAGCAGCTTCCAAAATAGGCTCCTGTCTTCTAACAGGTCTTACATCTGATTTAACTTAGGCCGCCAAAATGCCAGCCAAGGACAAGAAAATGGATTATAACTGTGAAGGATGTGACCTCTTTTTTGTATAAATGACTCTCTATTATGTGAACTTTTTGTTGTAATCTGAAATCATGTATCATAAAATAATTCCCAGTATTAATATTAGTATTAGCCTAGCTCTATAAATCCTGAAGAAAGAGAACGTTTTAAATACAAATATTCTAAAATGTAGCTAGTCAGAAAATTAAATTTTGCTGTGCTCTCCAAAGAAGAGAGAAATTCTCCAGAGTTTAAGTAAAAAATAAAAATAAACATCAAGAAAAGTTCATTTGATGAAATGTGAAACAGTATTTAGAATTCTTTAGCCTTTCTTTCAAGCCTGCTGGGCACTAGAGTCCTTGAAACAAAGGCTCACATATATGTGTATGATATGAATATCAAGAGCTATAACATTGCTTTAAAATTCTTCAGCTCAGCTCACTTTGTAGCACTATAGCTGATAAATACAACAAGAAACACAATTCCAGATTTTCAATTGTGCAATTAAAACTCTCCAATTCTTCTTATATCAGTCCAGTTGGTGAAACTAACCTCCAGCAGAAAATAAACCAACAAAGAAAATGTCTGTAGTTTGTAAAACCAAAGGAATGCTTAAAATAATAGTAAGCCAGTCTGCAGAATGGTATAAAATCTGCTTGATGTCCTGTTCTTACTCCACCCCTTTCTTGGAGGCCCCATTTTCCAGTTTGTTTTGTTTTCTCTCGGCTAAAGAAAAGGGGCCTGAGGTGCTTTGCCTGCCTGTCAGTAAAGCTCTTTACAGAAAGCAAAAGGCTCTGGAGTTGATTGAGTTCAGCCACTCCCTTCTCCTCTTCCTCCTCCTGCTCCTCCAGGGGCTGAGAAGGGTTGCTGGAGTTTTATTGGCAGCTCTGCTGGCTCAGTCAGGAACTACAGGCTTTGGTTTCCTATATCCCAGGTCGTACCCTGGTATTAGAGAAGCTAAGGGTATTGCCTTAGTTTCTCCAATACTTCTCCTTCTTGAGGACCACCTATGATTGCTACTGCTGGGGACAGCACTTCTTCTATAGCTCACCTAATATCTTCCTTGGTGATGAAAGGCACTCTTGAAACTGATATGTGTAGCCTTTCAGTTAATTCAAACCCCAATTTGCTTTTCACACAGCCTGTTTAAAGGTTCTTATCCCTGAAATTAAGACCGTGAAGCTCACACCCTAGGAGAATAGAGGGAAATGAAAGAACCTAAAATGAGGTGGGGGAGGGGTGAAGACCTAGGAGCAAGGTATCAACTGAACAATGGTGGTGACTAAGCAAGAGAAATCTGCCAAGGGAAGGCCTATTATGGATTAGTGATTTCTGCTGATGAATCTCTCCAGTCCTGTTTTTACTTCACCTCATTTGACTGTTCCCTTTCTCCTTGATAGGGGCAAGCAGGAGCAGTTAACATCTTGTTCACCTTTCATGTGACCCTCTATCACCACACCTTAGTTGGGTGACGATAACAAAAACAGAGCTGAGAATTCCCAAAAGGGTGAGGTCCAGTTAATCCTTTCAGAAAAAATACCAACCTGATACTTCATGGGTGGGTCTCTGGTAGTCTCAGAGTGAATTAATGTCTCCTATTCTCTTCCTTATCCACTTCTCTGACTGTCTTTTTTTCCTTCCTGCCTTCTATTTTATTAAGGCAGTCATGTGTCCCATTCTCCTGCGATGACTGCTGGGCCTCTCCTACTTAAGAGTTCCTGCCTTAAACAAGCAATAGACTTTATTGTTTTCACACTCTTTTCTTCCCTCCCTCTCTGATATTTGCCATCACCAAAGCATTCAGTAGCAGTTTACTTATTTGACACTTTTATGCCATTCCATCCTTGGGTCTGGGAAGAAATTATAAATGAATTTATAAATGTTTAGATTACCTGACCCCGTAGTTTGTGGAGGGCTATTTTCCTAAGGGAGTGAATCCCTCCATCCTATTAGCTTTCCCAGAAATAATTTAGATACATAATTATTTATCAATGGATTGCTTATGCAATGGGAAGTTGACTTGGCCTCCAACCTTTTTGGCTTGTGTGGAACACAATTTTTCCACAGACCAGTCAGAATGGGAATGGTTTTAGTTTCATTTGCTTGCCACCACTCACCTCTAGCTCTGCAGCCCAGTTCCTAACAGGCCATGGACTAATACTGGTCCATGGCCCCAGGGCTGGGGACTCCTGCATTAAAGCAATAGGCCTCAAAAGAAAACCACTGAAACTTCAGCATTATAAATATAACTCCTACTCTTGAAAAGATTCCATAGGTAATTGAGAAACAAAATAAAAAGAAACAGAATGGTATTTGGACTATTTTATTGAACACACACATTGCCACTCAACATACACAACATACACAAAGCATACTCTGATTTATTAGAATCCCATTATAAAGTACAATAGACATAAAAAGAACATTTATAAAGCCAAAGAAACAGGAAAAATGTAAAGCCCTTTAAGTCCTTAAAAGATCTCTACTAATTTATTACTTTAATTAATGGATGTGTATTTAACAGGTTAAAACATTACATTTGGTTTAAAACAAAAATAAAAAAACAAGGAAAAGGTACATTGAACAATCCAACACGTTTAAAAAATGTCTTTTCAAATGCAACTTGACTCCTGATGATTTCACAGACAGCCCATAAGAGCTTTCTTGGTAACTGTTTCAAAGTAATTTGCCATTGATTTTTTCCAGGATTACATATTTTGTATATTATAGGTACACTGTGTGGTATATTAGGAGCAACATATCTGGCAGCAAAAATCTGGAAACCACTAGATGGCAACAGAGTTTTTGTATTTATCTATGCATCTTTGATACTTTCTAGTGATTGTCCAGATTTTTTTTAGCTATAATTGAGCTTCATCAAGCTTCCGTGGTAAGCTCCTATGCCACCTCAGAAAAATGAAATATTTTGGGAAATATTAAAAAAGGCAGAATAGAATATTTCCCCTAAAGGAGAGATGGAAAAAAAATCTTAAGGAAGGCAGAAACCAGCACCAGTCTCCCTGCCCCCAAGCAGAAACTGAGGAGGCCAGCTTTTAGAAATGTGGATTTGGTAATCCATTCAAAACAGGATATTTCAAAACTCCTTGGCAGAATGGTAGGATTAGAAAGTAGCCCTTCACCTAAGATCCAACATAGGACAAAAGCCATTAGCCACAATAGGAATTCCCCAAAATGCTTTCAGAACTCAAGCCCCTTCATTGCACCATCCCCAGAACAGTCCAAAATTCAAAGTCACAGAAACCTATAAAGATCCATCCACTCATTTCACCATTTTAATAAGCTACACCAGAACCACAAACCCTGTTGGTTCTGCTTCATCATTAAACTTTCTTTCCAATCAGCCTCCATGTTGTTTCCGGCATTTCCCCCCAGCTTGGAACTCCAGATGGATTTTCCTTCCAACACTTCACAATTATTTGAGTTGCTCACAAAGCTGGAATATTTATAATATTTATTCGATTTCCATGAAACAAAGTTGACCAAATAACATTTTCTCTCTTTCTTACCGCCCCCCAACCCTCTCTTAGATGAATATCTAACTAAACTATTCAACTGTTTGGTATAATATATATAACTGCATATTTTACAATGATTTTTATGAGTTGACTTTTTTTTTCTTCAAAATGCTTAGAACAATATATGGGATTGCTTTTTAGATCTATGCCGCAGGTCTAAAAAGCATTTCTTGAGAATGGAATATCCCGAAACGCACTGAATTTAAATTTTTTGACATTAATTTATTTTCACAGGAATTCTTGAACACTGTTCATGGGTTTTAAAGCATATTTGCAAACAAAATGGGTGAATCTTGTTTTTCTAAAAAAAAGAAGATTGTGTCTTATATCACAAAGATAAACTAAGAAACTTGAGCTATCTTAAACACTAGAACATGTGATACCACAGAATAAATGTCCTTTGTGCAAAGATTTAAATAAAATGGAGGGATTTGTTCTCAGGCCACTATTATGTCCAAAATACATTTAGGTTGATAGTTATATATCTTTCATGTAGAAATGAAAGTCTCTTAGGATGGCCCCAGAGACTGAAGGATTCCTAAAACAGTATCCTGGATTCCCCCATATGATAGAACCTGTGATTCTGCCAAGGCCCTAATGAGACTACAATATAATTCATTGGCATCATTGCCCCTCAGTACCATCTCCTTCACTGTAGAGCTTGGAATATCCTTTCATATTTGGAATACCAGTGGGCAATTGAACGGACCAGGAGAAACTAGACTATAGAATATAGAAATCTTGGAAGAAGGTGATTGAACACATACCAGAGCACATGGCTGAGCACATGACAATAAAGATAACTTTGAATGCCATTCAACTGTTTTATTTTACTTGTATGCTTGAAATCATTTAAAATTTATTAGAGTCTATCTGAGAGACATTTTAAGGATAAAGTCTATTGTCTCCATGATGCCACATGTGGTGTAAATCCAAATAAAAACTTCTTCCAGTCTGAGATATCAAATTATCTCTTGAAGCTTGAAGGTGTTGGTTATAGCTCTGCATTGATAAAATGGTTATAGCTCTGCATTCTTAAGTTCTTCTTGGCTGTTCCAGTATAGTTAGAGAAGATTGACAGAGTAAGTGCAGGGTATGGTAAATGCATCTCTACAGGATATGATAAATGCATCTTTACAGGAAAGATGTGTGTTAGAAATCTGGAAAGAATTAGAGAGCACTTTAGATTTTTGGCTAATCTAAAGCACCATCCAGATGCTAATGTCCTCTTTCTAGGGTTGATGCCAACCCACAATATCTTCTAACTTTTCTAAAACATTCCAATGCTCAGCTTTAGCAGGGTTTTCACCCCCATTAAACTTGTGTGCATATTTTCAAACAAAGTTTTGGGCTGTAGACAACCCCAATTATTTCTAAGATTGTCTGTGGGGTGATGAAGTTCCTAGTATTATCCTAAATCTGTCAGTTGCTATTCCTCCTGAATGAAGAAGTTATAAATTCTAAAACAAGTTGGTTGTGTATATGCATAGACTTTGACTTTTGTTGTTTTTCCAAAAATGAGAAGACAAAACACAAGTTGAAACAAGATGGTACCTGAGTCCATGAATGTCAGCCTGCTGCTCTGCTATTTGTTTGTTCTGTAGTTTCAGGTAGGGTACAAAGGAACTGGAGCTTGGTGTCTTTGACTGATATTTTCTTTCAGAAACTAAGCACTAGAAGTGCTCTCTGTCAAAATTTTCTTCTCTAACCAAGGTGGAGCTGAGAAAACGTGGAGTGTTCATTTCCGCATATGAATATGTCACTCAGCGTGCTTAAATGCAAAACAACCAAATCCCTCTGAAGTAGAGCAACTGGTCTTCATGCTAGTGTTTTTTTCCTTACTGCAAATAATGACAACATGAATTTCTTCCCATTTCTAGCAGTGAAATGATTCTATTGAATTGTGATTGTAACTGGACCTTTACTGGTTGATTTTGAATACTGGTCACTTGTATAGGCAGATGTCAACTTGGAAATTATGTCCATCCCACTGAAAGCCTGAAGTAGGAGGGCATAATTTGTTTCCTCTTGAAGGCCACATTCTCAGGAATAACCTTTAGGGGAACTGCATCAGACATTCAAGTTAGACACGAGTAATGAGTGATAGAAAAGCCAAATATAGGTGCCCTCCCCTCCTACTTCCCTTTTAGGCTGAGGATGGCATGTTGGTTTTGCCAGAAGTCTGACTGGATTGCTAGCAAACAGTTTTTAAATTAGGCTGAAAGCTGCATGGGGCTGCAAAAGTGGACATTGTCTGCCTATGGCTTATATCACAGAGGGAGGCCAGAACAGGTTACTTTTTACATAATTCCTTCTATGGAATTTTATTTTTCATCATTTACAGCAGCAAACATTGTCAAACAATTTCCTCATAGTAAGCAGGAGAGGAAGGTAGCCCGAGGAAGGAAGCTCCAGGAATGGTGATAGTTTGCACCTCTGCTTCAGAGCAGGAGGATCTCTGACTCATAACTCTACTTCCCTTGGAGTACCTCTGCATACTTTAAAATTTCTGCATGTTTCCAATTTCCCATGTTGAAATTTGGTTGGAATCATGTAAATGTATAACTTATATTATGCAAATCTGCATTTTTATTCCCTAACCAGAATCTGAATTTTTGCAGAATCGGGAAAATCCCAGAACTCTAAGAATTCCTAAATAATTTTTGGGAAGCATGTGTAAGGAGGAGGAGTCCAACCGCCAGTATCAGGTCCAGGAAGGTGTCTTTATGGACAGCCATTACATCTTCTCTTCCAAATATTTTTATCAACCTTTGATACACATAAAAGCCAGAACCCATTTTAGCAATACAAAAACTGAGCTTAGAAAGTCCTGTTCCATATCCATAGATCTTGATATGAAATTTTCAATTAGAAGGACAGAATAGCTCAGTAGCTGAAATGCAGCTTAAAACTCATTAAAGTTCCTCAGCTGAACAACAAGAAGATACATATTAATAATATAAGACAAATAAGATAGCGCCAAACTATTTTTTTTAATGAATAAAAATATTTTGTTAGTGAGAAGGATGGCTTATTAAAGTGATGCACCTGGTTTACAGGCTCAGTGTCAGTGTAAAATAAATCTAATAAAACATTTCGATAGAATATATACTTGTAATTATAATTTCCTGCAGTATTTAGCTCAATAATTCTTAACTTTCTATCTAAACCAAGTTATGGAAATCTGTCATTTTGATTAAATCCACCTACTGAACAAATAACAGACCTTTTATTTTAACTGGAAAAAATATCTAAGCCTGAAGAAAGCTTTTTACAGTCTGGTCTTATTAGCTGCTGTTATTACATTTCATGGAGTCTCAATAATGTGTGAAACCCGAAGGGTTAAATCCAAAATGTATTTCTTCCAGGGCTTGCTCTCTGTCACAGAGCGATGGGGTAGAGATAGTTCCTTCTGTCTTTTCCCTCCTCCTTTTCACATTTAGTTTCATTACATTTACAAAGATATGGGCCTTTGTTGCAATTAGAAGATTCCAGTGTGGCAGCCCAACACACCAGTAGAACAGGATTCCAGCTTTCCATGGTAACAGTCGCATGTTTAGCCAATCCCACCCAGACAACCTTAATCCTACCTTTGTGGTCAACCTGAAAAAGCTTCCAACTCTGTTATCAAATGCAATCTTCCTTAGGTAAATATTTACTAGCATTGGGTTGGATTTTTCTTGGGGCGGAAGCAAAGGAAAAGCCTGTTCTATTCCAAGCTCTTGTCTTCAGGCATATAATGGATTTTCAGTATCCATTTTATTTGTGCCCTATTTCCTGGTTGAAAGCTGAATAAGGTGTGTGTATGTAGGGGGTAGGGTGGGAACTGTACCACAGTCTTACTTTGCTTTCGTAATTAACTGTTGTGTTGATTTTAGAATAACAGGGCAGAAACTAGGGCTTGCCTTCCTATGCCAGTCTGTATGTGCTCCTTGTGGGTGCTCAAAAATTTGCAGGGAAGAGCTGGATTCCCTGCAAGGTAGAGATTACAGTACTTTCTTAGCCAGCCAGGAGATGGATTATTCTTTAATCAGACTATCAATTCATCTTAGAATGGGGCACATTGAGCATCTCCCCACTTGTCTCACTTTATCAGATTTGATCACAGATCTAGGAAGAGTGGTTCTTTTGTTCGTGTCTTCCAAACTGTTGATCTCTATTAATGTCTACAATTACAAGCTGCATCCATGTAACTGTATACCAATATGTATATATAATGGGGGGAAATATAGTCCTGCTATTTTTGCAGAAGGAAAGGCGAGTGGAAGTTTAGAGGGTGAAATAAATTTTCTGCAATATTTGTCATGATTTGAGGGAATCAAACATACATATATGTATATGCAGAAATATGGGGTTTTTTTTGTTTCTTTCCAGATCCCAATGTATATTCATGGCTTGTTCAGTTTTCTGCTCAAGAAAATACTGAATACTGAAATATTCTGATCCTTTCCACAATATACGCTAAATAAATAGACCATCTAGTGCAGGAGTCGCCAACCTTTTGGACCTCAGGAACCACCAAACTCATAATTTTAAATCCCAGGGACCACTAACTGGTTCTGTGGGTGTGGCCTAATTTGTGGGTGTGGCTTGGTGGTCATGTGACTGGCTGGGCATGGCTTGTATGTAAATATTATAAATATTTATATGAATATTGATTTTTTTATAAAAAAGAGCAACTTTTACCCAAAATCAGGCAAAGCAGGCAGGCAGATTGAGTTGCTCACAGAATCACAGATTCATTCAGAGATCTATCTATCTGCCATTGGCTAGCTCAGTCTGTCACATAAAATTTGCTTGCAAGCAAATTCATAAAATTTGCTAGCAAGCAAACTCACAAAATTAACTCACAACACACCATGTATGTAAATATTGAATTTTTTATAAAAAAAGAGCAACTTTTACCCAAAATCAGGCAAAGCAGGCAGGCAGATTAAGTTGCTCACAGAATCCTTCAGTGATCTATCTATCTGCCATCGGCTAGCTCAGTCTCTCAAATTTGCTTGCCGTGAGTCTGCACTGAATAATAGAACCTTCAGTCCTAAGGGAAGTTCAGCTGTGCTTAAAAGCAGAGCTGAAGATCTAAAGACTAGCTAGAAAGCAAGAAATCCAACCATTTCCTGCTTCCTAGCTAATCTAAATCTTCCAGCACAGCAGAACACCTGATGGTCGGGAAAAAGCAATTTAGCAGGCAAGTTTGCTGGGTAAGGAGTGAGTGGGCGGGTTCCCGCAGGCCATGTGGGTGGCACAGCCTTGTGTTTCTGTGCAGCCTGGATTAATTGCTTTGGGGAGGTGCTCTGGGGGTGAGATTTCTCTGCAGCCCACCAAAATTTTCTCACGGCCCACCTGTTGACGACCGCTTATCTAGTGCATGGAGAGGAAGGGAACTGGCATGCTGTGCTGAAGAAAGGAAGCTCTCAAAGTAAAATGCCCAGTTCACTCTCCTCTGTGTGTTAGAAAGTCTTTCTAACTTTTTACCACATGGCAAGGAGGGGATCTGGTATACTAGCCTTTCTCCAACTCAGCATGCTAGTCTCCATCTTTTGTTAGACTTTCTAGTGCATGGCGGGGAAGGGAGCCTGTGCACTGTGTTGGAGAAGGGAAGCTCAGGTCATCAGAATCCAAGCTTCCTTTCTCTGGCCCAGCATGCTGGGTCCCTTTCAGACCTACAGGAATTCTTTCACCAGGGAGCTTTTTCACTCTGTCCATTTAATAACCTGCACAGTCACTTTCCAACTGCACCCGTGAGGGCCAGGATAAAAGATGTTGAGTGAGGCAATCACATGTGTGCCTCCCTTAACAACTGCAGTGTGAATTAAACTGTTTAGGACAGGCTACATAATGATTGACATTGAGGATTACTTGTAATTTCTTCTACATCTTAGGATGTAATTCATCTGGCTCTACAGTCCTGAATTCATTTACATTTCTTTTGCTCTTTCCTTGTCTATCTTGAGCTCTAATTCCCTTCACCAATGGCAAAACAGTAGAGTCTTTTTCATTTTGAGAAAAGATGTAAAAATTGAGTTAACTTGTTCTGCCTTCTCAAAATCATCCATTGCCAATTTCTTTTTTTCTTCTTGCAATGTGTTCACCACCATTTTGCCCTTCCTTCTGTTTCTGACATATAAAAGAAAAAAGTTTTGGCTTGTTGGTGTTTTAAGCATTCCCTTAGACTCAGCTCATTCTGAATGTAACCTTTCTGATTGAGTTCCAAGTACTTCTGGTGACTGCCTTGCATTCTTCATTAGCTGTATTTCCTTTGATATACGATCTGTTTTCAACAATTTAGAGATCTCTGCATATATCCATGTTGGTTTCTTTTGATTTCCTCCATTTTTCCTTTCAATAGAAATTGTTAGGAATAACACTTTCAGCACCTCATTTCCCAGGATCTCTCATCTTTCCCAGATACTTTTCTCCTTCAGAATTTCAAGCCTTTGTATCTGACTTATCTGTTAGATCTGGGAGAGTGGGCGCAAGAACGGAGACGAGGCATCAAATAGTGACTCCAACTCTTTATTAGTGACTTCAGAACAGAGCAAAATACTCAGGCAGCAGCAGCTCCTTTTATAGAGCTGGCTGCTGTCAAAACATCCAATGATTTGAGTTTGCCGCGCTTGGGGCGTCCAATCGCGGCGACCCGTTAACTAGCCAATCGGATTAGGCTAAAACGACCAATCACGATCGGCTATTCACGGACCAATCAAAAGTGCAGGATTACGAGCCTGCCGTGGAAGGAAAGCAATTAGAGTTTCAGGCTTACGAGCCTGCTAGTTCGGAACATTATCTTCTACTGAATTCTATGAAATCTGCTCTTGTGAAACCCAGGAGGTACATCTGACTCTTCTTTATTCCTCCTCAAGAATAGGGTGGTTGGTTTTTTTTAAAGGTGCTGTCACCTTCGTTTTCTCAACCAATCTCTGATAATTGGTTCCCTGGCTCCTTCTTCTATCTTTTGACCAATGAAGTTGTCAGCAAGAGACAACAGGAATTTATTACCTCTGACACTTTATAGAGTTAGTTGAAATCTCCCATTGTCATTATTGCCAGCTTCTTTGCATAATGTGGTCAGTTGAATGTGGTCCTATCCATTTTTTCCAATAATAAATTCCTGGAATGATATTGGTTTTGTTTTTCTTATCCTTACCTAAACACTCTGAAACAGAATTTCCATGCTCTGATTTGTGAATTTCTATCCATCCATATACGGTTTCTGTTTGTATAGCACAACCCCTAACTTTTTATCCAGTCTGAAATGTAATAACTACAAATATACACAATATTTATATACTGTAATAGAATGCCTTAGTTGGAAAGCTGAAATATTGAAAGGTTAGTAGGATGTGTGTGAAGAAAGTGTCTTTTGCTGCAAACTCCATAAAGTGTTTCTTCTGGAGCCGAGAAGCTCTTGACTGATGGAGCCATTCCTCTTGCTTAAGGCCAATACCTGAAAGATAGAATAGGGCCATTAAATAACAGTGGAAAGCAGATCTTCTTGAAAAACTAAAGGATGAGTCATATCCCCTGAATTCATATAAAAAGTGAACCAATTGTTAATTACCAGGGTGTGAATTGTTTTACCTTAATTACTTGACAGCCTTGACAGTGCTGTAATTTATGTCCTTAAGCTGTCTATCTCCCAACGTTAAGTTAATTCTATAATTAATGTAATATTAATAGTAACCTTTTAAATGTTTATAAGAGGTTTATGAGTTAATGGGATTCCTAGTAACAAAACAGGAAATTCTTAAGAGAAAAAAAAATCTATAGAACATCAAAGCTATGCTTCAGTTTTCTTCTGTATTGCAAATGGTACTGTTTGCGTCTATTTTCTATTTCCTCCCTGTAAGAGTGCAAGAGCCTCTGTTGTCTGACTGACACATTAAACTTACACACATTAGTTCTGATCCAATTGGCCACATTGTGCAATAGTGACTGAATGTTTAGTGTCTTCAAGATGGTGACAGAATGGATCAATGCACTTTCCTTAAGTAGCCTGGGACAATGACTATCAAAATTTGGGTTAAGAATAGTTAATAGATGAAATGGTGATCCAAAAGAAGAATAGGAATGATGTATTTGGTTATCGCAGCATAACATCTATTTACTGAGATTTGTACTTTCTGTAGTTTATTCCTTCTGCAAAGGTAATTACAAGGATGATCTTCATCTATCTAATAGCTTTTAATGAGGATTTGCAGGTGGTATGATCCAGAGGTGATATTCAGCAGGTTCTGACCAGTTCTGGAGAACCGGTAGCGGAAATTTTGAGAAGTTCTGAGAACCGGCAAATACCACCTCTGACTGGCCCCGCCCAATCGATTCTCTGCCTCCTGAGTCCCAGCTGATCGGCTGGGTCTTCTTTTGTTGCCCTGCACAAGAGAACGGGGCTGGAAAACAGGTTAGTGGGGTGGGAAGGAAATGGGATTTTGCAGTAACCTTTCCCCAGGAATGGGGAGGAATGAAGAACTGCCTAACAGGCCTCTGTGAAACAGCTGATCTGCACCTGCTTTAGGAGCCTCCTTGCCTTATGTGAAACAGCTGATCCGCGCCTGCTTTAGGAATCACCTTGCCTAATGCAGCCATGCTTCTTGGAGTTGGCGGCAGGAGCGCCCCTGCAAATCAGCTGTTTTGAGTTAGGCAAGGCAGCTCCTAAAGCGGGCGCAGACCAGCTATTTCATGTTAGACAAGACAGCTTGTAAAGTGGCTTCAGATAGCTATTTCACATTAGGCAAGGAGGCAAGAGGCAGGAGGGGAAGCTTGCTCTCCTCCATACAGGGAGAAAATGGAGGGGGGGGGAAATAAGGTCTCCCCAAAAATAAGACCTGGTGCCTTTTTTGGTGGCTCAAAAATATAAGACCCGGTCATATTTTGGGGGAAACACGGTATTAGCAGAGGTGTCCAAATCTTGTCTGTATACCGGTAGTCCTTTACTTATAAACTTGGTTGCTTAACAAGTGTTCAAAGTTATGATGGACCCTGAAAAAAGATTTTACAACCCAGATTTGAGGTTCTGATGTCAAGATACTCAGCAGTCAGCCCATGTTTATGGCTGTTTGCAGTGCCCCATGGACTACTTATAGTTTCCAGCAAAAAGAGCTCCATAGGTTTGCTTTATGATTGCAGTGTTCATTTAATAAATGCTGCAAAAAAAAAGAAGGTGTAAAATTGGGTGTAACCACATGGTCTGTACGAACCATCACAACTTACAACCAAAATTTAAGAATTCATTCCAGTCATAGGTTGAGGACAATCTTTAATTGTTTTGCAGAAATTTCAATTATTGAGACCCAATGAGGTAAATAAGGTCACTGGACAAGTTCAATCAATCACGTGTATCCACAGTTTTTACCTATTTTGGCTTGTTAGATTTAGTCAACAGAGGGCATCTACCAGCCATTATGAAAGAAGTAACGATCATACTGTTATCATATTCAGAATCCAGCCATGGTGATCCAAGCCAGTTACTAATGCTTTCTTCTTGGTCAGCACCAAACAATTTGAGATAAAGTTAATCATTTCAATCCTGTTTTAATTTTATGTTTGTGGTAGAAATTTAGTTACCCCAGTGATTTTTGCCCCAAGATTGTTGAGTACAATTCTATTGCTTCTCTTAGACTTTGAATTGTTTAATATTCCAAATAAAATGTTTTTCTGTACCAAAAATGTGAATTGACAAAGGCATATCTTAGCTCAGAGCTCAATTTTATCCTTTATATTTAGACAACTATGGAGCAGATCATTTGGGAATGTTAACTGACATGTTGTCAGCAATATGCAGTTTATGTCAATTTTTCTTCTACTTTTTCTTCTAATCTAGGTAAAATATTAGATATCTTGAACTAATGTTTGGTTATTTAATTGGATGAAGCCCTGTATTGGAACTTGATAGGGACAAGATGGTGGCTGCCCAAGTGAGTGCTGTTATTCTGGAAGGTGGTTTCTCTGGCTTTGAAAGATCAAGTTGCTAATTTGGTTCCTGGATGCATTACTGTCATTGGATTAGTTAAAACATATTAACTTAGGCTAAAAGACCAGCTACAAATTTTCTATATACGCTCTGGTAACCTCTCATCTGAATATATCAAACACAGTTGTCCTTTTTTTTGTCCATGTGTTAGACAAAAAAGGGGTCCTGAACCTTTTTGGATCAGTCAGCAGAATTAGCATTTTGAAAGCATGTTATGAGCACTTTCATAAAATGATTTCCAGGAGGGAGTGACCAATATACCAGAAGGAAAAGCAATAGTCAAAACAGAAATGTAGCAGAAATCAAACAAAGCATTGAACTGCAATCAGCATAAAGGAGAATGAAGCTACCCTTGAAAAAAGGAATGCAAGAACACTAGGTAAATTTCCATTCAGTCACGGGAAGGTATGATTCTCTTTAGTATGAGGGACAGAAGGGAATTTTGTCAGGGTTTCAGATTCTAATACTGTACCCTACAACCACAGAGTTCTAGTAGTACTTGTAGTATTTCTCTCTTGATGTGGCCTTCTTTGAAGTGATGACCGTTGCTTATCACTTTGTTTTCTGAGAATGTGTCTAGGGCCTTAAGCCATTGAGGTAGGATTGTACAAAACTGACAATTGTTGCACATCCATATAAAATATTCCAGGAAACATGGTAATAATACATTTTTCTTCTGGACTACATTAATTCAGAAATTAATTCAGAAATTACAGTCCTGTAGTTTTCTAGCAATAAAGCTTCCACAATGAGAAATAGTTTATGATGGTCCAGATATGGTGAGGTACGCAACTTCCAAATATAGCTGCAAATTACTATCGAATTAGCCAATAAAATAATGTGATGATGCCACTATTTCTATATTACCTGTCACCCTGTTTCTAGGCTCAGCTCAAATATTGATGATGGAATTTAATGTCCTGGGGCAGATGGTTGGCTTCTCAAAGAGATGAGAATGAACATGACAAACAAACAATACCTTTATTGTAATACCAAAACATGGTAACTATGTAAGACAGTTAATAGTTTCTCTGCAAGCAGAAATGGTAAACTAGAATTTATTTTAATTCAGGTCTAAAAGCCTTCATGCTCTTTTTTACCTTGCTCTTACCCAAACATTCTGCAATATCTTTTGTTGCAATTTCTGTCAAAACTTTAACATTCCAAAATGTATTGCTTTCCACCCAACATTTAGTTAATTTTTACATTATTGATTGTTCTTCTTAGTTGTAATTTTGAATAGTATTTTAACATACCAAAATACTATTCAAAACTACAATTAAAAAGAATAATTGATGGGTGAAAATTAACTAGTTTTTGGATAGAAAGAATTAATATAGGTCAAGAATTAATGCAGTTCCTACAAAATATTATAGGGAGCTGGAAGTCTGCTTTCTGTCCAACTTTGATTTCTCCAGATAGTTGACAAACAAGTATTTTGCAAACTTGTTCTGGCAAGATCTCATGAAAGGAAGAAGTGACTAAGCATTTTTGGAATTTCCCAAATGAATAAAATCTGTGGAATTGGGAAATAGTAATAGCACTAGCACTTAGACTTATGTACTACTTCATAGTGCTTTACAGCACTTTCTAAGTAATTTACAGAGTCAGCAAATTGCCCCCAACAATCTTTTACTGACTTTGGAAGGATGGAAAGCTGAGTCAACCTTGAGCTGGTGAGACCCAAACTCAGGGGTCGGATTCAGCCGGTGTGGACTGATTTGGGCGAACTGGTAGTTCTGGCAATCATTTGGCCCCGCCCACATATCCCTGCTCTATTCTGTGCTATATTTCCTTTGTTTGAAGCCCAGCTGATCGGCGCGGCAGTCCGGATTGCCGTGCCTCAACTGTTTTTTTTAACTGTTTTTATTTTATTTTATTTGGTTTGTCAATTGTTTACAAGATAATAGGTATAAGTAAAAACATAGTTATGAATACATGGATACATATAAGAAAAATAAAAGAATGAATAGGACATGGACGGTAGGCACGTTGGTGCGCTTATGCACACCCCTTACAGACCTCTTAGGAAAGGGGTGAGGTCAATAGTAGACAGTCTAAGATTAAAGGTTTTGGGGTTTGGGGAAGAAATCACAGAGTCAGGTAGAGTATTCCAGACATTGACCACTCTATTGCTGAAGTCGTATTTCCTGCAATCAAGTTTGGTGCGATTAACCTTGAGTTTGTATCTATTGTTTGCTCTTGTGTTCTTATGGCTGAAGCTGAAGTATTCATTGACAGGTAGGACATTGCAATGTATGAGTTTATATACTATACTTAGATTGGACCGAAGGCGGCGTAGTTCTAGATTTTCTAGGTCTAGAATTTCAAGTCTGGTGGCATAAGGTATTCTGCAACGAGTAGAGGAGCAGAGAACCCTTCTTGTGAAATATTTCTGGACTTTCTCAACTGTGTTAATATCAGATACGTAATGTGGGTTCCAGACTGATGAGCTGTATTCGAGTATTGGTCTAGCAAATGTTTTGTATGCTCTAGTTAGTAGTGTGATATTACCAGAGAAAAAGCTACGTAAGATTAGGTTAACAACTCTTAATGCCTTTTTGGCTATGTAGTTACAGTGGGCTCTAGCACTTAGGTCATTAGAGATGAGTACTCCAAGATCCTTGACAGAGTTTGGATCATCAACAAGGTCTTGACTATTCAGCCTGTATTTTATTTTCTGATTTTTTTTTGCCAATATATTTTAGTCACCTGGGCTGCAGTAAAAGGTAAGTTTTCCTTCTGTTTTCAAAAGCACTGCAAAGCAGGTGCCCACCAAACCAGTTGTTACACCGGTTGAATCCCACCACTGCCCGAACTGCCTAACTGCTGGCAGCCAGTGATCAGCAGAAGTAGCCTACAGTACTGCATTCTAACCAATACGCCACCTCAGGTCTTGATGATGCTTTCTTGTGAAAGCTTTTCTTTATAAATGGACCATCATTTCATTAACTATCAGAAAAACAAGAGTAGATAATTGTCCTTTTTTGGTTAATATCAAAGTAGATGCAGTATAAAAGATAAGGTTACCTTGAACTGTGTTCTATACCTGGTGGCTACATGGAGTAGGCTCCTGATTCCTAATTTAGAGTCCTACAGATTCCCAATTTAGCCTGTAGTTCTGGATGTTCTGGTTGTTTTCTATCCAAGTAATAATCAGATCCAACTAAGCTAAACTTTTCTGAAACCAGCCAAAGTCAGCTAAGTGCTGTCATTTGCTGTGATTTCTTAAATGTCTTAATTCAGATAATATGTCACAGAAATTAATACAGAAATGATGGGAGTATATTTAGTATAGAAATTTATCTTGATTTTCCAATTCAACTTTCATAGCCTGATAGCCAGCTAATAGAGAAGGAGAAAGCACAATTTGGCCTTTGGTGGCTCTGCTGGCAGCTACAGAAATCTGATTCCATCCACTCACCCACCTTGTTTCTGTGAAATATTCTTGTAGGAGTGTGGAAATAATCAGATTTTTACTTCATAGTGTTTTAATTGAATTTTCTTCTTTAACAAATAAAAATTTTAATCCATTCACTGATAACAGTAATATTTCTATTGACAACTATTATTCAGTTTAAATTTTACGACTGTGATCATAGCTGCAAGTTAGCTAAAAACAATTTTGCAAATAATCTTATTTGTGTACATTCAGTTGATTGAGTTGAAAATGCATTTTCACCTCAACATCCATTTTATAAACTCTACAAACTTCTTGACCAACATTTTAAGAGTCTTGGTTTCAGAAATGTGTAAATTGGTGAAGCAGAAAGATGTGGAATGAATCTATGACATGTACATTCTTGTCCAAGTGACCTGCAACAATCAGAAATAGAAATGTGTTGATCTGAATTCTCCAAAGTATCCTTTTATATCTGAGCTGATGTCAGTATGTTAATAGCATTGTTTCAGGCTTTTTCACAATTCAGAAATGTTTTAAAATTTATATTGCCATTAGTGAGTATACGTTTCCTTTGGTTAATTTTGTTTAATCAACAGCTGAAGATAGAAACTTATAATGAAAAATAATTATACAGTTGTAAAGTTGACCAAAAATTCAGGATTTTTAAAATGTAATGTTTGATAGCCTTACAATATGAAGAATCTTACCTTCAAATAAATATGTTCCTACCCCAAGGTTCCCCCCAATAATTAAGGATTCTCTAGAACAGCCTCACATTTTGGGGGCAATGAATTCTATTTGTCAACTTGTTTTGTTGTGCCTGGGACCACATACGGTAACAGCCAGGCTCATCTTATCTCCACTTTGGATACTGATGAATGGTGTTTTTCTAGTTTTAAGGCCATCCAGCCAAAGTTCACATTATGAAGGCCTATTGTTGGAAATGCAAAAATTAAAGCTACCTGTTGAAAACAATAAAATTAACTGAATTGTGCCCATTTTATTTGGAATTTTATCTATTGGTCTGTAATGATAATAGAATCCTTTCAGAGAACTAACTTTCTTTCTGTTGGTTTATCATTTTCTCCCTTAGCACAGGGATGTAATGAGAATAATTCAGTTGATTCATCCAGTCTGTAAGATAGAAATAGTCTTGTGTTATGTCTAGTCATATAATATAATATATCCACAAACATATTGTGAGAAGTATACCCTAAAAGGACAGTGCCAGAAACCTCACAGCACCAGAAACAGTGGGGGAATTCAGATGGTTCTCAACAGTTCACCCAAACTATTAGTTAATTGCTTATGCAGTTTGGAGAACAGGTTAAAAATAAAGGGCAAGAGAGAGGTTTTATTTTATTTCTCTCTCCCTTTAGTTAATAGCTCTGGGAAGACACCAAGAACCACTTAAGAGTTGAAACATTTGCTTTGGGGTTGACTTTTTTAAAAAGGGGGAATGGCTGTTTTAGGTTTTCTGTATTGATTTAGTGGTTCCTGGCACTGTCCTTTTGGGGTGTACTTCCCTCACTTTTTTTGAAAGCCTCTAGTGATGGAGGACCCACAACTTCTGAAGAGAAGCTATTCCATTGGTTGATTGGTCTCACTCTTAGGAAATTTCTCCTTAGTCCTATGTTGCTTCTCTCTTTGGTTAGTTTCCATCCATTGTTCCTTGTTGTGCCTTTTGGTGCTTTGGAAAATAGATTGATTCCCTCATTTTTGTAGGAGCCCCTCAAATTTCTTAACAGTTAGAACATTTAATTAGTGGAACGATTTGCCTCCAGAAGCTGTAAATTCTCCAGCTCTGGAAGTTTTTAAGAAGAAATTGGATAACCATTTGTCTGAAGTGGTATAGGGTTTCGTGTCTAAGCAATGGGTTGGACTATAAGATATTCAAGGTCCTTTCCAACTCTGTTATTCTATTCTAAATATTGGAACAGTGCTATTTTATTGTGAGTTGGACTAAGGAGAAATTTCCTAGGGGCGAGACCAATCAAGTGTAAGTTGCAAGTGTGAGTGTAAGTTATAAAGGAATAATTTACCTCTATGGTCAGCAGGTGGCACTGTATTTGTGCTATAACCAGGGGTGGGATTCTACCAGTTCACACCTATTTGCTAGAACCAGCTGTTAACATTCTAAGCAGTTTGGAGAACCGGTTGTTAGAAGAAATTACTGGCCTAATCTTGTAAGGAAGGCAGGAAGGAAACATTCTGGTGTTGCTTACAGAAACTGCCTCTCCGTTAACCCTTATTACATTCTTGGCAAGACTAGACTTCCTGTCTCAGTAACGTCTCTGGAGTTTTTTTCTTCTCCTTTGCTGGTACTTTGCTTGTGTGGAGTGACCATTTAAAGTTACAATGGCACTGAAAAAAGTGACTTATGACCATTTTTCACACTTACAGTCATAAGTGTACAGTCATGAGAGGCCAGGTGAGGAGATGCATGCCTCGATGTGAGTGATAATGAGTTGGCCACACCCAGCCAAAAACATGACCACCAAGCCATGTCCACCCAGTCACATGACCACCAAGCCACACCCACCACCTAAGCCATGCCCACAGAACTAGTTGTTAAAAATTTTGAATCCCACCCCTGGCTATAACTGTATAACCAACCATAAATGTATTTATACAAGCCAGTTGGGCATATTTCTTCTTGTTGACTCATTTTCTTTCCTTCTTTCTCTGCTGAGCTACATGCAGATAAGAAGCATCCCATTCCACAATTGTTGGCCTCATAGAATATCTCCTCCTGTGCCTTTATTTTGCTCCCAATGAACCAAGATAGAATGAAAGGTTAAAGTCAAACTTCAAAGCAATAAAATAACACCTTATTATTTTAATTCAGTGTTGGTTAAGCATATTTCATCCTAAGAATAAGGGTTATTGAATACATAACCAGATAGTTTAAGTTTCCTATTCTTCTTATGGGTCTCCCCCCTGGAAGTTCTTTAACCTGATCCAGGAAGAACTTTGACTATAACTCAGGAGAAATTTTGTTGTTTCCCTTCCTTGTATTATTTTCCAAATGTCAAATTCTTGGACCTCTGTACATTCTCTTTAAATAAATAGGGTCCTTTTGTCTGGTCTTTTCCCTTCAGTCTTTGTATTCCAGTCAAGACTTTCATCCCACCAGGTTTGACTAATGTCTACAAACTCATGCTCATCTTCCTGCAGTAACATTTCTGCCTTTCCTTGCATTTGTAGACATTTGATCTTGGTCACATGATCTGATCTATTTGTTCCTGTATTTATGTACTCATAAATACACACCCTGTATAACCCTCCTTCTAACAGACAGACAAATAATCAGAGTTGGAAGGGACCTTATAGTTCATCTAGTCAAGCCCCCACCCAAGCAGGAGACCCTACACCATTTCTGACAAATGGAAATGGCCATTTGAAGGTCTTCTTGAAGGTCTCAAGTGATGGTAGTCCCAGTCCTTGGGGTTACTCTATTTTTAGCCTTTCTGTCACAAAGTGGAGACAAGTCTTTTCTCTGTTTGCTCCAGAAGCTAAAGTTTTGATAGTCATTTCATTTCCTAAAATGTTCTTGCAGCAGTGCTCCTCTTTGGATATATAATATTCATGCTGTCTCCATGGACTTCTTATTTCATATTGATTTTCTTTCCTTGCCTTCAGATTGGTGTAATATATTTCTAGGAATCTGACAATTCATTCAGTGGGTACCAGACTGGCCACAGCTTACTCTCTATGGTAGGAAAGAATGACCCTTGACTCCATAGGTGATAGAGAAAAGATATTTTTACTAGAGATGCTGAGTGCAGGGTAATGAGGCAAGCTCTGGAGAAACACCATGTGAAAATCATATATTGAAAGCAATAAAAAAGGCCCAAATCCTCCCCACTGTGAGAGTAGTCCAATCAGGTTCTGTTCCGATATTTTGGGAACCCGGTGCCTCAGGTGCTGCTGTCAGCGTTCCAGGAAACCTCCATTCCAATCAGTAACTCCAAGACAAGCATACTCTCAAAAGTACCTTTATTAGAATAGCACCTGACACATCTGTGGAATTTTGAAACTAAAAGTTTCCTGGACTTCCCACAATGTCCCAGACTGCAAACCATCCCCTTTTTCCTCATCATCACATCACATGAACAAATCCCAAGTAAGTTCCTTTTTTTTCCTGCGCCACACCCTATGACCTTGAACTTACAAAAGAATTCTATTTTGTCTACTTAAAACTACTCAATAAAAATCACCCCTCCCACTTTCTCAAGCTATGTGGCAGCGATGAATAAGGATTCCAAAGCTGACAGCCACTGTAAATTCCTTTCCCAGGGCCAGTGTCCTTGAAGGAAGGAAGATGCTCTGTTTGGCACCTCTGGTTCCTGTTCGTGTCAGCAGCCTCCAGCATTTTTCTCTTCTCAAATACCTGCCTCCCCCAGTTATGGCAGTTGCTAGCGAGCTTTAAAGAAAGCGAAGATTGGCACCTGACAGTGGGCTTAGAGTTACATCTTTGCTGATCTATCATCTTGACTGCTTTTTCTTTAGAAAAACAAAGATTGGAATGACAAACAGGTTGGATTGATCTTTCTAGATTAAAAATGTCTTTTGACAATTTGAACTAGACTTTCTTGTTTAATTTTTGGGGATAATATGAACTTTGGCGAGAATTTAAATGAATAAAATCAATGTATACTTCACAAAAGTTATGGAGAATTGTAAATGGAGAATTAAAAATATTGTGAGATAGAAAGTGACAAGAAAAGGATGTCCCTTATCACCACTATTATTCATAATAGCTTTGGAAGCATTGACATAAGACAAGATGAGAGAATTGCTGGAATGAGCATTGGAGGAAAATATATAAATTATGGGCGTTTGCTGAAGGTTTGGTGATAATTTTGGAGGACCGTTTGGAAGTAATAGAAATATTAATGGTGATTTCCGGTCTGCAGCGCTTCGAGCAGGCAGGAATCCGCGACTGTGCGCGGTTTCTGCCTGTGTTCACTGCCCGAGTGCCCCGAGCCATTTGGCTTGGGGCTAAGCCACCTCCGTAGAAGGTGGCGAAGACAGGGGGTCTGGCGGGGTCGAGAGACATCGCACCTCTCTTCCCTAGCCGGCTAAACCCCTTTTCCAAAGGCAGCTGAGCGGCGGTCAGCAATGGCCACCACATAGAAGAGCTCAGCCGGAAAAAGAAAGTGCAGGAGGAGCTGTCAAGAAATGAAAGTGATCTTTGCTGACCGGGACAAAGTAACAGTGAAAGTACCCTGGAATTTAAAGCTTATTAAAGATACATCGCTTCCAGAATGTGTCAAGCGGCGAATGGAAATTAAAGGAAAAACTTTTTTTCTTTTCACTCTCCTTCCGAACTTGAAATTCTAGAACTAGAAAACCTTGAATTACGCCGTCTTCGGTCTTACTTAAACATGGTATATAAAATCATACATTGCAATGTCCTACCTGTCAATGAATACTTCAGCTTCAACCATAACAACACAAGAGCACACAATAGATACAAACTCAAAATTAACCGCACCAAACTTGATTGCAGGAAATACGACTTCAGCAATAGAGTGGTCAATGTCTGGAATACTCTACCCGACTCTGTAGTTTCTTCCCCAAACCCCAAAAACTTTAACCTTAGACTGTCTACTATTGACCTCACCCCTTTCCTAAGAGGTCTGTAGGGGCGTGCATAAGCGCACCAATGTGCCTACCGTCCCTGTCCTATTGTTTCTCTTATTCTTTTATTTTTCTTATATGTACCCATTTCATGTATTCACAACTATGTATACACTTATACTTATTATCTTGTAAACAATTGGCAAATCAAATAAATAAATAAACTAAATAAATAAATAAATAAACATTTGATCTTGGTCACATGATCTGATGTATTTGTTCCTGTATTTATGTACTCATAAATACACACCCTGTATAACGCTCCTTCTGACAGACAGACAAATAATCAGAGTTGGAAGGGACCTTATAGTTCATCTAGTCCAAGCCCCCCACCCAAGCAGGAGACCCTACACCATTTCTGACAAATGTCAAATGGCCATTTGAAGGTCTTCTTGAAGGTCTCAAGTGATGGTAGTCCCAGTACTTGGGGTTACTCTATTTTTTTAGCCTTTCTGTCACAAAGTGGAGACAAGTCTTTTCTCTGTTTGCTCCAGAAGCTAAAGTTTTGATAGTCATTTCATTTCCTAAAATGTTCTTGCAGCAGTGCTCCTCTTTGGATATATAATATTCATGCTGTCTCCATGGACTTCTTATTTCATATTGATTTTCTTTCCTTGCCTTCAGATTGGTGTAATATATTTCTAGGAATCTGACAATTCATTCAGTGGGTACCAGACTGGCCACAGCTTACTCTCTATGGTAGGAAAGAATGACCCTTGACTCCATAGGTGATAGAGAAAATATATTTTTTACTAGAGATGCTGAGTGCAGGGTAATGAGGCAAGCTCTGGAGAAACACCATGTGAAAATCATATATTGAAAGCAATAAAAAAGGCCCAAATCCTCCCCACTGTGAGAGTAGTCCAATCAGGTTCTGTTCCGATATTTTGGGAACCCGGTGCCTCAGGTGCTGCTGTCAGCGTTCCAGGAAACCTCCATTCCAATCAGTAACTCCAAGACAAGCATACTCTCAAAAGTACCTTTATTAGAATAGCACCTGACACATCTGTGGAATTTTGAAACTAAAAGTTTCCTGGACTTCCCACAATGTCCCAGACTGCAAACCATCCCCTTTTTCCTCATCATCACATCACATGAACAAATCCCAAGTAAGTTCCTTTTTTTTTCTTGCGCCACACTCTATGACCTTGAACTAACAAAAGAATCCTATTTTGTCTACTTAAAACTACTCAATAAAAATCACCCCCCCTCCCACTTTCTCAAGCTATGTGGCAGCGATGAATAAGGATTCCAAAGCTGACAGCCACTGTAAATTCCTTTCCCAGGGCCAGTGTCCTTGAAGGAAGGAAGATGCTCTGTTTGGCACCTCTGGTTCCTGTTCGTGTCAGCAGCCTCCAGCATTTTTCTCTTCTCAAATACCCACTTCCCCCCAGTTATGGCAGTTGTTAGTGAGCTTTAAAGAAAGCGAAGATTGGCACCTGACAGTGGGCTTAGAGTTACATCTTTGCTGATCTATCATCTTGACTGCTTTTTCTTTAGAAAAACAAAGATTGGAATGACAAACAGGTTGGATTGATCTTTCTAGATTAAAAAATGTCTTTTGACAATTTGAACTAGACTTTCTTGTTTAATTTTTTGGGATAATATGAACTTTGGTGAGAATTTAAATGAATAAAATCAATGTATACTTCACAAAAGTTATGGATAATTGTAAATGGAGAATTAAAAAATATTGTGAGATAGAAAGTGACAAGAAAAGGATGTCCCTTATCACCACTATTATTCATAATAGCTTTGGAAGCATTGACATAAGACAAGATGAGAGAATTGCTGGAATGAGCATTGGAGGAAAATATATAAATTATGGGCGTTTGCTGAAGGTTTGGTGATAATTTTGGAGGACCGTTTGGAAGTAATAGAAATATTAATGGATGAACAGATTTCTAGAAGAAAGGTGCTAACAAGAAATCTAGAGATGCTAAAGAAAGATGTTAACAAAAATATGAAAATGGAAAAGCAAATGAAACTGTTAGAGAAAATTGGTTTTAGGACTGAAAAAAGTGAAATACTTGGGTATCATTATGATTAATAAGAATTATATATTATATCAGAATAATTATGTTAAGACATGGAATGTAATTAAAGGCATGTTAAGATGGGTGAAATTACAATTGTCATTGTTGGGGAGAATTCCTGTGATAAAATGAATGCTTTTCCAAGGATGATGCTTTTGTTTTAAATAATACCTATTTTGACAATTGATGGACCCTTAAACAATGACACAAAGATAGACTTAGCCTTATACAGCAAGGGAAAAAGCCAAGGGTTAAATATAAAGTCTTCCAAAATGCAAAGGAATGAGAAGGATTGCAATTGCATGATTTAAAACTGAAGCCAGCTGTTTGGGTTGGATGAAAGAATGATGCTGCTTGAGAATTAAAAGAATTCAACACAAGCAGATTTTGTAGGAAAGAAACCAGGGCTGGGATTCTACCAGTTCACACCTATTCTCTAGAACCGGTTGTTAACATTCTAAGCAGTTTTGTTAACATTCTAAGCAGTTTGGAGAACCGGTTGTTAGAAGAAATACTGACCTAATCCTGTAAGGAAGGCAGGAGGGAAACATTCTGGTGTTGTTTACAGAAACTCCTTCTCAGTTAACCCTTATTACATTCTTGGCAGGACTAGACTTCCTGTCTCAGGAATTTCTTTGGAGTTATTTTCCCCTCCTTTGCTGGTACTTTGCTTGTGTGGAGTGACCATTTAAAGTTACAATGGCACTGAAAAAAGTGACTTATGACCATTTTTCACACTTACAACTGTTGCAGCATCCCCACAGTCATGAGAGGCCAGACGAGGAGATGCGTGCCTCGATGTGAGTGATATTGAGTTGGCCATGCCCAGCCAGTCACATGCCCACCAAGCCATGCACACCACCTAAGCCACGCCCACAGAACTGGTTGTTAAAATTTTTGAATCTCATCCCTGAAAGAAACAGCAGATAACGAGAATGGTTAACCTACCAAGAATTGTTAGAATAAGAATATGGAGAATATAAGATGGAATGGAAGAATAATTGGCTTCAGAAGAATTTGTTTTCAATGGTTGTGTACACACAGCTAAGAGAAAGTCAAGCTAGATAATAGGATATTTGAAATTGAGCAACAAAAGATTGAATTTGAAGAAGAAAAAATGAACTTGTGATTTGTGTGATTTATTGCAATGATTAGAAAAGGTTGCTAATGGAAAAAGGTAATTACGATGTAGCCTTAGAGGGGGTAAAATATAAATGCTTTATGTATCAAAAATATAGGAAGCCACTTCATTTTTATCATCTTTTCTTTCTTTTTCTACTTACTTTCTTACTTATTCACCATTCTTCGTCATCTTGGGGTCCCCCCCCTAGTATTTGTATTGCTTTTATCTTCTTAAAAATCAATTAAAGGAAAAACAAGAGCTGGGTTGCAAAAATCCATATAATGGCAGTGTTTAGCAATTGTCTAGTTTTATGAGGCTGATCTGGTAGCTTAAGAAAAGCTACAGAATGTTGGTTTTGTTATTGTTTGGTCACACTTTGGCAATATATGCTGAGACATCTTATGGACTCGGCTTCACTGTTATTATTCTCATATTCTTAAGATGGGAAACACTGGTAAGAGTTTATTTACTAGCATGTTTAGAAAGTGCAAAGTACCTTATAATAATCTGAAATAATTCAGTGCTCATTATTTCCCAATGAATTTGGTCACTTTATCTACTGCCATCCATTTAGTAATAAATGTTTGTTTGTTTGGACTCCAGATTGAATCTGGGAAGCTCAGGCTGTAAAATAGAATACAGATACAGTAACACAAATATAAGACAGAAATCCGGAGCACAATATCAACCCAAAAGGTATCAATCAACTCTAACAATAAGAGCACCCCAGACTAATGCTTGGGTGAGCAGCCAGGTCTTGAAGGGGCCCTCGCAGTGGGAGCTGTCACTTAAGTCACCTGGCACAAGCAGAAATTTAAGAGATTGCTTGGTAAATCAAAGGGAATTAAGTACTCACCAAAAGTTAATTATATAATTAATTTGGGCTACTGTTTGTAGAAAATAATAATTTGTGCTTAGAATACAAATAGCTAAATTGGAAGTTAAATGATCTGGACTGTTGTTTGTGAATTCTAGCTATGCTATTTATTAACAATTCAACTGAAGAATATTGAATGTTGCTTATATGTAGATTATATACAGTAAATATGTACTGCCTGATTCAATAATACCCATTGCTATCTTATATGCCAAAAATCTATGCGTACCTCTTTTGCTGGAAAGATACCTGGCCCAAGCTTTTTATAGGGTGTAACAGTCGCACACATTTGCAATTAATCCAAATACCATCAAGGAAACAGGTGGGTAGATATCAGAAATAAGATGGAATATACTGAATGGACTTGAATTTTAATTCAGGTTTTCTTTCCTTTTAGTTTTGGTTAATTTCAATAGTTGGATCTATTCAAGCCCTGCCATTGATGTCATCTTGGGAAGTCATTTTAGTGCTCATGCACCATGGATGTTTATATCTTCTTTGATGTTTGGGAAGTATGTAATCTAGAGAAGTTAGATACCACACTGACAGGCTTTATTGAAATCCATTTATAATAACTTATTGCTGGAACATTTGACCCATTACTTACTACATTGTAAATTTTATCAGGAATTTAGAACTAGACTCATTATGTTCCTGTTAATCTAGTTGAATCAATATAGTTTAGAAGAAAAAAAATCTATTTTCTATGGTTTGATGAAGGTGAACATGTAACAAAACAAGCAATTGCTGCAAGGAAGATACTAAAGCACACCCTGACAAATGGTGCTGGTGGTATTATTATTATTATTATTATTATTATTATTATTATTATTATTATTATTATTATTATTATTATTATTATTATTAACTCTTTCATTCTTTAAACATGAAACTCAGTCAACTGAACATTTAAAAATGTATCACAAATGCCAGTGACTAGTGCTAACTAGTGCTAACAGGTTGCTGCCAGCATCCTAGGTATCAACCAAGTATCTTCTTAAAATATACAATGTTCTGAAGAGTGCAATTTTTTGCAGTTTCACTGGTGTTATTGCAGGAAGATGGTGTGCTTTGCAAAATTCTTGGATATGGTATCAAGTGCCCCAATGACAATGGGTATCACTGTTACATGTTTCATCCATAACTGTGTAATTTCGATGACCAGGTCACGATATTTCGTGATTTTTTCCAGTTCTTTTTCTTCGACTCTGGTGTCTCCTGGTACAGTGATATCAATAAATTGTATGCTTTGGCAACTGTAATATCTGGTGTGTGTTCCAAATAGTGATCTATCTGTATTCAAAAGTCCCACAAGATCTTCACTGTTGTTGTTGTTGTTGTTGTTGTTGTTGTTGTTGTTATTGTTATTATTATTATTATTATTATTATTATTATTATTATTATTATTATTACTATTACTATTACTATTACTATTATTATTATTGCTGCTGCTGCTGCTGCTACTACTACTACTATTTAAATTTATTGACCACCCATCTTACCATATAATATATACGAGATATGGATTGCTGTAATCGTATAGGAATTTTGCTAAAACCTATGGTTGTTAATAAAGGTTTCAATACACTTTATTCAAGTCATAATGCCATGGTTTCAATATACTTTATTCAAGTCATAATGCCATGATTGATGCCTACAGACATGGCCCATGACCCCAATAGCAGACCTTGTTTGTTAACTGCTGTCCATCATACATGGTTGAACATCCAAGCATGCAAAAAAAACAAAAAGGTAGGAATATGAGGTAATAAGCTCCAATTTCCTTTTCCATTTCCAAAGATGCCTAGAAAGAAATTTGTAATTTAATTTGAAAAATATAATGAGATTCAGAACTGTGGACAGTTCCAGTGGATTTCACAGAACTTCATAGGACTTCTTGAGATACACGGACATTAATGTTATAAATAATATTTTATTTGTTCATTTATTTCTTTTTTTCCCCAAACTTATCAAAAATATAAACTTTATTCAATTTTCAAAGGTTTTAAAAACAAAATAAAATGATATACACAATTGTGTCAATGTCAAGACATTGTTTACATTTCCTTGTCTTATTTCTATACATACTTTCTTATTACATTACAATTACATGTTCTTTTCCTTATTCTTATTACAAATTTATATCACATATTTTCATTATGAATTCCTACTTTCTCTAATATGTATGTATGTATGTTATTCAGCTTTGTTCGGGTATTTTCGTCTGTTCGTCAGACGAATACTATACAGAAGCCTGATGATGGCAGATGAAATTCTGCCAAAACGCTGCTACAACTTTAAAAGCACAACTATAATGACGTGGGACAATACCCGAACAAAGCTGAATAACATACATATATATAGCATATATATATAATTTCCTATTCTTTACTTAATCACTACATTGATTTCTTTTTATTCTTAAGCCATGCATACCAGACTATATCATATGTCGATTCCTCTTTATCTTTTAGTTTTAGAGTCAGCCTGTCCATCTCTGTACAGTCTAATATTTTCTTTATGACTGCTCCCTCTGATGGTATATTTCCCTGTTTCCAAGATTGCGTATATGAGATCCTAGCAGCAGTTAATATATGTAATATAATATATTTATCTTTTTTATTTGTTCATATATTTCATTGGTCTATTGGATCACCAATTCAAACAAAGTGACTCTAGCCATTGCACTAGTTAATTGGAAATTTCTTCTTAGTTCTAGGTTGCTTCTTTCCTTGATTAGTTTCCATTCATTGTTCCTTGTCTTGCCACATGGTCCTTTGGCAAATAGATTGACTGCCCTTTTCTTTGTGGCAGCCTCTCAAATATTGTAACACTGCTATCATGTCACCCTTACTCTTCCTTTTCACTAGACATACCAAATTCCTGCAACCATTCTTTTTATGTGTTAGCTTCCAATCTTCTACTCATCTTTGTTGCTCTTTTATGCTCTTTCCAGAGTTGCTACATCTTTTTTATAATACGATAACTAAAATTGGACATAGTATTCTAAGTATGGTCTTACTAAGGCTTTAAAAAGTGGTACTGATACTTCATGTCATCTTGATTTTATCCCTCTGTTAATGCAACCTAGGATTATGCTGGCTGTTTCGATTGCTGTCAAACACTGCTCACCTCTCATAGTTACTGCTATTGAGCCAGGTTTCACCTAATCTGTACCTGGACATTTGAATTTTTTTTTGCTTAAATGTAAAAAACTTACTTTTCTCACCACTGAATTTCATTTTGTTAGATAAGGCCCATCTGGATCTTGAACCTATCTTCTGGGTTGTTGACTATTCCTGCCAGTTTAGTGTTGTCTGCAAATTTGATGAATCCCCCTTCTATTCACTCATCTAAATAATTTATGGAGATATTGAAGGGTACTGAGCCTAAAATGGAACCTTGGGATATACTGCTTCCTTTCTTCCATGAGAAGAAGAACATCATTCTGTCCATGAAAAAAACATCGTTCTTGCTCACTTGTTTTCTGGTCCCTAACACATACAACTCACAATCAGACCAATTTAATTTAGTGAGTCTTTCAGTCAGGACTGCTACACTGATCTGACATGTCCTATAATCATATATACATGAAATATATTTAACTGAACGAGCTTAACTGGTCTGTTTGCTTTCTGGAAATTTTACAAGCTTTGATCTGCAGTTAAGGGAAAAGCTGTTAAAAGTGGGAAACAACCAACAATTGAAATTTGTATTCCTTACCAACAACCCCACCCAAGACCCCTTAAATAACTCAGCTTCATTGATAGGAGTGGCTCTTTACTAAACTAAGCAGGTGGGAAAGGATGGGAAAGTCCTGCAAGTAACAAATACCTTCTTTTCTGATCCAAATACCAACCCACAGGCATTTCCATTCCAGGTATTCCTTTCAAATCATGAACACTTCATCATATTTTCAGTATGATTAATAGAAAATATCTGGAGGGGTTGATACCACTGCTTCTTTTTTAGATTGAATAGAGCTCTGTTTCCTTCTTTCTCCAGTTTAATAGCCATGAGCATGTTCAGTATTGATGATTACAGTGAAACTTGCTAGACAATACTTGTGTGCAACTAACAAAACAAGATAAAGTTTTATAAAATAGGGTAAATAAAGAACTAGCAGAATGACTTCTATTTATTTGAAATATATATGTCCATATTTTCTTTAAAGATTCCAAAGTGACTAAATCGCCTTTGTTAAGTATAAAAGAGACATCAGGATTAAAAGCAGAAGGGAAGCCTAAAAGGCCTATATATAAGGAAAAAATAAGTTAATCCACCAATTAAAATCCCCAAATGTGATAGAGAAGCTTCAGGAAGGCCAGAAATGAGGGAAAGAGGCCTCGTCCCAAGAGAAGCCATGAAGAATCACTTGTCTTGGGGTCTGAATGGGAGCCACATCGTGCCAAGAAGCCATGGCTATTTTTATTGTATAAGGTGTAATTTGAGGCCCACTGATACTCCTGCTATAGAAGTTAAAACACTCTCTCGTTGTCTAGATTTATCTTAATTTTTTATTTTGATACATTTCTTAACACCTCCGTATTAAACTTATTTATTGATAACAAATATTTATAGAAAATAACAGTAGGAGTTATTTTTCAGTTTTAAAGGATTTAACAAGTTATTCTAGTAACTCAGGTGTCTCACAAGCTGAAAATGTTCCTGGTCCAAACAATACTGTTAAAAGATATGTTAACATCTTTTCCATGCTTTATAATTATTGTCTGATAATATCTATTCTTAAGTATATCTTTGAAATGCTTATAGATTACAGTTACGGATTTACAAAAATGGTGGCTCTTTTTTCACGATGATGAAACTTTAGTGAAATAACAAACATGTTGATATGCAATGAAAGGATACCTTTCTTCATTTCAACAAATTGAACAAATTGCTTATTTCCTTCTGACATAAAATTTAAATATGGCATTTCATTTGTATGTTATGGAGGGAAAAGTTCTGCGGGCAATGAGTATGTATAAAAAAACTTCACTTGAAATGGCAAAAAAGCCCTTCAAATTCCAAGGAAAGATTCTCCCAGGAACTTCATTTATCTTGGGTTCTTTTAGTTACTTCTGCCTCCTGGATCTCTTCTGATCATTGCTCTGATTTTATTAGCATGTTCTGTTTTAAAGTCTAAG
Organism: Notechis scutatus; assembly: GCF_049901735.1. Taxonomy (NCBI): domain Eukaryota; kingdom Metazoa; phylum Chordata; class Lepidosauria; order Squamata; family Elapidae; genus Notechis; species Notechis scutatus. The sequence continues at coordinate 165,104,626 of NC_142009.1, forward strand.
ATACATGTTTCACTTTATTAAGTTTTAGTTTCCCTTAAAATCAGTGGTGGGATTCAAAAAATTTTACTACTGGTTCTGTGGGCATGGCTTGGTGGGCGTGACATGGCTTGGTGGTGTGGCAGGAGAAGGATACTTCAAAATCCCATTCCCTTTCCACTCCTGGGGGAAGGTTACTTCAAAATCCCATTCCCTCCCCACCCCATTAACCTGCTTTCTGTTCTCCTGCGCAGGGCAACAAAAGAAGATCATTTGGGACTCGGAAGGCAGAGAATAGATGAGGGCGGGGCCAGTCAGAGGTGGATTTGCCACTTCTCCGAGCTACTCAAAATTTCTGCTACCGGTTCTCCAGAACTGGTCAGAACTTGCTGAATACCACCTCTGCTTAAAATGAAGAATCTCTTCACTACTTGGGTCACTTCTTCCAAGGCTCCAATTATTTCCATTTCTTCTCCCTCAACTTCATATACCACAATGGCCTTAGGAGTCTTGGTATATATTCTTTTATGTCAGCCTTTGGGCTGAGGATGGACACGCCCAGGCAGACATTCAATAGATGCAGGTTCTTTATTCAATTGATAGAGCTGAGGAGTATATGCCTGATGCATCTCTCCATGAGATAACGCTTCCCCAAAATTCAGACAGAAATTCCACAGGGCAGTCATAATCTCCCACAAAGTTATATGCCACACTTTTCCCATCTTGACTCTTGTTCTCAGGATTCCTCTTTTCGCCTCCATTTACATAGTACCACATTTGAGGCACGGATATGGGGCAGAGGGAGGAAAAGTGGTATCATGGCCATCTGATGCCACTGTGGCTTCCACAAGGATGGCTTTCATCCATCCTTCCTGTCCTTCATTCTCTTGCTTGGCACTCTTTTGTTCAATCCTAACTCCAGGGCAAAAGGTCATCTGGGCTCAGGAGAAAAGTGACAGAACAGATGGAAGTAAGCAGAAAGGCAGAATGTTCCCTTGAACACATTTTATTCTAAACTGTACTCCTTCCCTTTTTTTAGATATTAGTGGAGTAGATGCATAAATAGATGCTCCCACATCTGCTGCCAAACAAGTGTCTAAATATGGCCTTCATTCTGAGGCAGATTTTCAGGGATCTTTGATCCTGGCAACCGTGCATCTTGGCAACATTAACCAGTAACCCTTGTACAGTGTTTTCTTTCAAAGGATAATTAGTTGATTGAATAGGCACACATAAATTCAAAACTATAAAAAACTATTTAAGAGAAAATGAAAAATAAATCTAGGGGAAACAAAATCCAATAAACTCACCTATTGCATTCTAGAGCAAAAGCACCATTCCCGAGAAGGCCTTCTCATACAGTAAATAACAAGTCAATATTCCAAGTTAATGGCACACATAGAATTCTCATTATCTACCGGCTGTCCCAGTCCCAGGTCATTGAGTGTCATAGGTAAACCTCTGATCCTGGTTTGGTAGCCAATCAAGAATAGGTGCAGTAGCTTCATCAAAGGGAACACCACACATGCCATACACACTCAGCAACCAGGCCATCTAAACTAATGGTTCCTAAAGTGGGAGGTACCGCCCACTGGGGGGGATGCCTTAGGGGGCACTAAGAGGCAAGGGGGCTGGCAGGGGGTGCTAAGAGGTGGCAGGGGGCTTTCGAGGCGCCGGCCCTGCAGGTTCACTCATTGACTGTAGCACTGCTCCGGAGCCTCCAGTGTGGAAGTGGTGGCACGTTATGTGCTGCTGTGGCTGCGTTCAACGCGCCGCCCCCCTGCCACCTCTTAGCGTCCCCAAGGGGGCCGGCAGAGGGGCGCTAAGAGGTGGCAGGGGGCGTTCGAGGTGCCAGCCGCCCTGCAGTTTCATCCATTGAGGCACCGGCTCCAGAGCGGTGCTAGTCAATGGGTGAACCTGCAGGGCCAGCCAGCGCCTCGAACATCCCCCTGCCACTTCTTAGCGCCCTCTGCCAGCCCCCTTGGGGATGCTAAGAGGAGGCAGGGGGCCTTCAAGGTGCTGGCCGGCCCTGCAGTTTCACCCATTGACTAGCACCGCTCCAGAGCCGGTGCCTCCAATGCGGCAGCACATTGGGAAAAGCTGCTGCCACTGCTTTCCCAATGTGCCACCGCTGTCGCATTCTGTCTGTCTGTCTGTCTGTCCATGTCTGTCCATCCGTCCATCCATCCATCCATCCATCCATAAGTTCTGTCTGTTTGCCTGCCTGCCTTCCTGCCTCTCTCTCTCTCTCTCTCTCTCTCTCTCTCTCTCTCCATCCATCCATCCATCCATCCATCCATGTTCGAAACACCGCCCCCACAGGCACATCGGGAAAGTAGAGCAAAGCCAGTCTGAGAGGGAGGGAGGGAAGGAGAGAGGGAGGGAGAGAGAGAGAGAAAGAGAGAGAGGCCTGATGCATCAGATTGAATGATGCCTAGTTTAGACTGAGGCCCTTTTCCACATTGAAACATCTTTGCCAGCACATTGAAACCTCTTTGGTTTCTATTAAAGGTTTTGTGGACGAAACATGGTCAAGACTATCAGGAAGCTCTCACATTTTGTTGAGGTTTTAAACAGGATCCATTGGACCAGATCTCCACCCTAAAAATTACTTTTCCCCAATGTATTACAGTGCCAATTCTGAAGAAGGCAAAACCAAAATGTACTGGTAAATTACAAGGAGAACACACACACACACCCTTCTAACCCTGCTGGAGCAGGTGGTTGGACTAGAATAGATATCTCATTATCTTTCTCCTCCCTCTCTCCCTCCTTCTTTATTTCTTTTTCTTTCTGTCCCTTCCTTCCATCCCCCCTTCTTTGTCTGTCCCTTTTTCTTTCTTTCCCCTTTCTCTGTCTTTTCTTCCTCTCTTTCTCTCTCTCTTTCTTTTCTCTCTCTCTTTCCCTCTCTCAGGCTCACCCCTTTAGATCAGGGGTCGCCAAACTTTTGGACCTCAGGGACCACCAAACTCATAATTTTAAATCCCAGAGACCACTAATATGAATTTTGACTGACGGTGGCTTTCTGGCGTTGGTGGAAGAGAGAGAGAGAGTGATCTGATCCAACCTCTCTCTCTCCCTCTCTCTCACACACACAGGCAGGGGTGGGATTTAGACCCCTGATCTAAAGCTGTCAAAACTCCAAAAACAGGACAAGTATCTCTGGGGAGGCCAGTCATAAATTAGAACACTTGCTAAATAACCGGCCATTAAGTGAGGACCACTTGTATTTGGTTTGCCAGTCACCTGGCCACACCCACCCAGTCACATGACCAGCAAGCCACACCCACCCAGTCATGTGACCAGCAAGCCACACCCTCAAATTAGGCCATGCCCACAGAAATTTGAATCCCACCCCTGGTGGGCGGTACCGAGGATGAGTTTGTAGCACCAAGTGGACCGAAGGTGGACCGAAAAAGTTTGGGAACCACTGATCTAAACCATTACCTCACTCAGTTCTCACCAAAGCAACGATGCATAGACAGATGTCCTTCTTGGGAAATGCTGAGTTGGAATTCCCATCACTCAGTCCCAAAAGACAAAGCATGAAGTTAAACCCCTCATGCTCTCACATGATATCTTTCAGGGGTACTACTGCACGCAGTCCCACAATCCTTAACTGCAGCCTTCTCAGAGAATCAGATAGTAGCTAGGAAGGCAACTGGTTACATGGAAGGCCTTTAGCTGGCTCATCACTGGCAAATAATAAAATATCCTCCTTAATCCATTCAGGCTGTTGTGGAAGAACAGACAATGACTGATTTCATAGAAGTTGATCCCACCTCTTTTGATGTGTTTGCTGGCATAGTTCCTCTTTGCTGGTGCAGGTGGCCCATATCTACCTTAAATTCAGCCCTCTGAAAGAGTCAGCTTCTGGCTTGAATGGCAGATACTCTTATGCAAAGCTCAACTGCTTTCATGTTTGTTGGGTTTTTTTCTTGCCTTAAATTTTTAATCTCCTTGGAATTGTTGTTTGCAAGGAACTCCTGGTGCAATCCACAGGGAAAGGCCTAAGGTAAGGTGGTGGGTGTGATCAAGCCCACTTCTCTGTACACATAGAAAGCAGTGTGGTTTCAGTTTCTTGGTCAACCACCATCTCAGCATTTTGCCCAGCAGCAAATGCACCTGGGAACACTCACCAATTTAGACCTCTTTTCCCAACGAACTTCATCTTCCATGGGATTTCCTTTAATCTTGCTGTGGGTTTATTGTTCATTTCCCTACATTGCCTTTAATTTCCCTGAAAATCAATAATTATGTTCCTATTTCTAATTTCTTTATTAGTCACTTCCCTATCATGTCAAGTATAGCTTATTCTCTCTCCCCTTTGCATACTTTCTAAATGAGATATTTGTAGCAAGATTCAAAATAGGTAGGCCTTGTTTAGCAATCACAATTGGGACCTGCAACCAGTGATGGGATTCAAATAATTCCGCTGATTAAATGTTCTAACTGTCAGGAAATTTGAGGGGCTCCTACAAAAATGAGTCAATCTATTTTCCAAAGCACCAAAAGGCACAACAAGAAACAATGGATGGAAACTAAGCAAAGAGAGAAGCAACATAGGACTAAGGAGGAATTTCCTAAGGGTGAGACCAATCAACCAATCAGTGGTGGGATTCAAAGATTTTCACCACCGCTTTGCTGGGCGTGGCTTGGTGGGCACACTTTGTATGCATGCACACACTTTGCATGCAAACTTTGCACAGGCCCAGGGGCATTTGCACAGGCGCAGAGGCACTCCAACTCACCTCCTGCAAGCCTGCACTCTCCCTGTTGCTTCAGCAGCTGCCGCGCAGCACTTTGCTGTGCCACACAAAGCAGCTGCACTTCAAAAACAGGGAATAAAGGTGACTATAGGAGCCTGGGCAGGCGGGCGGGCCCAAAAGCAGAGTGGTGGAGAGAACTGGTTCGGTCTCCACTGCTCATCAGCACTACCGGCTCGGCAGACCTGGGTTGAACTGATAGAATACCAACACTGCAACCAATGGAATAGCTTGCATTCAGAAGTTGTGGGTACTCCATCACTAGAGACTTTCAAAAAGAGTGAGGGAAGTACACCCCAAAAGGACAGTGCCAAGAACCACTAAACAATTGCAGAAAACCTAAAACAGCCATTCCCCCTTTTTAAAAAAAGTTAACCCCAAAGCAAATGCAACAGCTGAGAGGGAAAGTAAAAGCAGCTACTCATGCTAATTGAAAGCCTGGGCCTGCTGCCAAAAAGCCATTAACCCTTCCAACTCTATTATTCTATGTTCTGTATGTTCTAAATTAGGTGCTTCACAGCAGAAGCAATACAGCTCGCTGGACCACACATGCATTAAATTCACAGCCTGTATGATCAAGCTGCATCATTGTCCCCTCCTGTATCTTTTCCCCCAGGAAGAAACAAGAGTAGCCAACACTGCAGCAGCTATAAAAGGAGTTGGGGAACTCCAGGGAGTATCAGCTGATCACAGAAATGTTACTTAATACTCTTTATAATAAAAATGTTTGTACTCTTGTCCTTCTTCCTGAAGGGAAGAGGTTAATCCCATCCCTAGATGGTTGATTGATGAGTTTCCTGGGTGTTTCCCTGCCCTAATCTTCTCAGTTTCTGTTGTGTATTGGCTTTATTGGAGGCATGTGTCAGCTGCATTCCAGTTGCAACTGTTAAGTGATTCTTGGCTGTCTTCCCAGAGCTATTAACTGAAGGGAGAGAGAAATAAAATAAAACCTCTCTCTTGCACTTTATTTTCAACCTGTTCTCTGAACTGCACAAGCAATTAACTAACGGTTTGGGGTGAACCAGTAGGAATCGGCTCAAACCCACCACTGCCTGCAACTCAAGGGGTTGCAAATTGACACATGACTGCTTGCAATCTTACTTCATCTTTCCTTTGCTTGACCAACCCGTGAAGGTCATAAATGTGAGAATTGGTTGTAAAGTTACTCTTAAATCACTGTCCTGACTTCAAATGTTTGCCAAACAAGGCAGTTGCTAAATGAGGACTACCTGTAAAGAAATTCCTGGGAAGGCCTTACTTAGCAGAGTTGGTTTTCCAAAAAATCCTCAGAATAATGAAACAAATTAAAATCTCCTATCACTCAATTTAATTCCTCTTTTAATGATCTTCAGCTCATTACTGGAAGACAAAATAGGCCCTCTACGATGCCACCAAGTTCATTTACTTGGATATACAGATAATCAGAGTTGGAAGGGACCTTGTACGTCATCTAGTCCAACCACCCACCTAAGTAGGAGACCCCACACCATTTCTGACAAATGGCAGTCCAATCTCTTCTTGAAAGTCTCAAGTGATGACGCTCCCACAACTTCCGAGAGGAAGCTGCTCCATTGGTTGATTGTTCTCACTGTCAGAAAGTTCCTCCTTATTTTCAGGTGGAATCTCTCCTTGTTCAGTTTCCATCCATTATTTCTGAGTAGCAATAGCTTTAGCCTACAATGTAATTCCTCCTCATTTTCTCTTCATCTGAAAAAAGTGTATCTTTTGACAGCTGTTCTAGGTGCTATCAAACCAGGACTCCACTATACTTATTAAATCATATTTGTCTACTAATGCTAATAGCCCAAGATAGATCTTTATTATGTGTATAAATTAATACCTTCCCATCTCATAAAGAATAATATTCATCTACCTTATCCAATAAACTTTTTAAAGTGCTGCTTTTGTTAAAGGTTCAGAATGCCTCGTGTGGGTTTGGGAATGCCTCCCTGGATTGTCTTGAAGAAGAGGACATTGTCTTGGGAATAGCATGCCTAGGGTTCAACATATTGCTGCCTTCAAGGTCACCTACTATAAGAAGAGTTTGCACCATGTTTTTGGAACTATTAAATGACTCTAAATTTAAAAGAAATAAATAGGGAAAAGCAGTAAGAAAGTGAAAAGGAAATAATGTAGAGCAAAATAAAGAGAAAAGAAAGACAAAGGGGAGAAAAGAAAAAAGCAGTAAGATTCAAATCTTCTGAACAGCAAAGTACATTTATATTTTATCCTCTTTCTAAGGTTACATCATAATATCCTTCTTTATATAATGTACTAGTTAACTTTCATCTTACTCAGTTTTCACCAAGATTAAAACAGCAAACAGTTTGATGTCCATCCTGTCTTGTATTGTAGATGAGCTGGAATCTCACTCAGTGCTTGCAATAGGATGATGTCTTCTACTAGACCTGATATACCAAATTAATTTAAGGGCAAAATAAGCCGTGAGCCATGCAGAACTCTGTCACCCATAAAAGGAACAGCAGGGAAATCCAGGCAGAAGAGCCAATAGCTTCATGTCCTTGCTCTCTTTGGCTGCCTGAAGCCAAGATTTCATTAGAAGCAGTAGAATCTTTTCTATATGTATCTGATCTCAGAGGGCTACTTCCAGGGGTGGGATTCTACCAGTTCGCCCCTATTCACTAGAACCAGTTTTGTTAACTTTCTAAGCAGTTCGAAGAACCGGTTGTTAGAATAAAATCCTGGCCTAATCCTGTAAGGAAGGCAGGAAGGAAACATTCTGGCGTTGCTTACAGAAACTGCCTCTCCGTTAACCCTTATTACATTCCTGGCAGGACTAGACTTCCTGTCTCAGGAACTTCTCTGGAGTTTTTTCCCCCTCCTTTACTGGCACTTTGCTTGTGTGAGTGACCATTTAAAGTTACAATGGCACTGAAAAAAGTGACTTATGACCATTTTTTACACTTACGACTGTTGCAGCATCCCCACAGTCATGAGAGGCCAGGCGAGGAGATGCATGCCTCGATGTGAGTGCTAATGAGTTGGCCACACCCAGCCAATAACATGACCACCAAGCCATGTCCACCCAGTCACATGACCACCAAGCCACGCCCACCACCTAAGCCATGCCCACAGAACTGGTTGTTAAATTTTTTGAATCCCATCCCTGGCTACTTCTCTCTCTCTGACTCTGGGTAATGCTACCTGTTATTGCAACAAAATGGGGAAAATATATAGACAAATTTGTCTTAAGGATCCATGTTATATATAATATATGTGTGTGTGTGTGTGTGTGTGTGTATACATACATATATACATTCACACACACACACACACACATATATATACACACACGCACACATACACACACACACACTTAACTATTAAAATGCAGCCTAATGTTATTTTTCATGTAGAATTATGAAAAAGTAAAATGATCATTATGACATGTTCCAGCAAAATATCATAGATATGTGAAATAAATAGATAACGATAAAATTATCTGGACAATATGTTTCCTTTTCAGCCCTAAATTGACCCTAGTACTTACAAGATTGATGATGTACTTTAAGAATAAAATTATGGATTACTTTGAGGATTCCTGTCATGGCATATGTCCTAACATCAGATATAGTATTCAACAGGTTCTGATCAGTTCTGGAGAACCGGTAGCAGAAATTTTGAGTCGTTTGGAGAACCAGCAAATGCCACCTCTGACTGGAGATTTTACCCCTTCCCCCGACTATATTCTTGTAAAAGTTTCCAGTTTCTATAAATATAAAATCATGGTAGTTCTTGGTTTTGAAAAATGTAGTAAATTAAGTTTTTTGCTTCAGAACTGCGTGCATAGGAGATGAGAGCAGGGGGAATCTAGAGACCATTTGCATGTGCTTATTAGCCAAATACTAAATGACTTAGTATGTGATAGAAAAACCACCAGTATATGCAAGTTTTACATAAGTTTTTACTTAAACATACTTAGTACTAAAATATACACAGCTGCATTGGTAGATCTATGCTCACACTTCTGTACCTTTCTACCTGGCCACTGGAAAAAAATAACTTCATTGAATGGCCTCTTTTGATAGAATATCCTTTAAAGCGATGGATCTGAATTTCTGGTTATCGGATGGTACCTATAATAAAGCAGTTGTTCTAAACAATTAAGTTTCTCTGAGTGCTAACAGTGTGAAAAAACTTTAATGTAACAATTTTGTTTGTATATGCATGGTTGGGTAGACTTACTCAAAAATAACGTTTGTTTCATTATGACACTCTAATATTTGATATTAATTGCACTCCATTTTCGATGTTGAAATTTAGACATTTAGAAATTTAGGCTGAAGAAAGGTTTGTTTCCAGAGGAAGAAATGTGCTTTCTTTGTGTCAGTAGATAATATACAGGTGCCTTAAGAGAGAAAATAATAATACAATCTGCTGATAAGTGTTAGAATTCAACATTCCACTTTTATCAGTATATTATAAGGTGTGGATATTAGACACAACATGGAAATGGAATGTTCCAATTGGATGTAACATAACAGTCTAAGAAAGAATCAAAGGTGATAATGTTTACATGTGCCAACATGTGGCTTTTAAAGGATTTTTGAAAATCTGCTATCTATCCATTAAAAGAAAGTATTTCTTATCTGGATGTCTGTATCATAGCTAGAATTTTACTATTCAGAGGATCCCCAAAACACAACATCAACCTATTTGCAGGAAACCTAATGCAAAATACCCTTTGAAATAAGCTAGAGAGAAATGAGCAGTTGGCTGGCTTGTAGGGGAACTGAAGTCTATGCACTACCAAAAAAAAAAGTGCAGAGATCTGAGGTTTATTCTCTCATGTGAACAGTTTAAAAGAATTGAGGTTGCTAGGCCAAGAAGATATATGTAGAAAAGACAGATAACCAATAAAAAGTGTTCTTCTTGGTTCATATCATATCTCAATTGCATTTGGAAGATGCCAACAATACAGAGAATTGAGGCATGAAAAATAGAGTGATACAACTAATGGAAAGAGAAATCCATATCTGATCTGTTTATTGATAGCTCTTGTTTTCCAATATCTGAATTTAAGGCTCTTTTATTTGCTTTTGGGTTTGTTTGTTTGTGTTTTTGTCAAATTATCAAATATTAATACTTCCTAGTAACAAGGTGCAACTTTTGGTTTTGTTTAAGGACACCAATCTACCAGCCTTGTCTTGATTATTAGTTTTGAATATACATTTAAAAATATGCCCTTAAGTTAAGCTTGACTTCTTGTAGCTGTATCCATGCAATGTTCTTTTTCTAAGAAATTTTCCAACTTCCTCATTGAGCCTAATAGCTCTGGAATTTGTAGGCTTGCAAATACCCACTAGCCTCTGAGATATTTGAGGTGACCTGGAACTGCATTGCAATCCAGATTCAAAGGGGAGAAGATGATTCAGGGTGTGAGTGGGTGAATATTATACACCTGTCAACACCTATTTAAATAAAATGTGCCAAGGAAAAGATACAGCAACTTTAAGGAATTGTTCACAAGTGCAGTGCACACACCCCACACCCTTGTATACACTGAATCATCTTCTTCTCCCCTTGGAATCCAGATCACTGCTCAGTCCTGCATTACATGTATATCTAGTATAACATTTCTATTAATTAGTTGAAATATACTAAACTAAAAATATTTTAAAAGTCTAATTATGACTCTCTATACAAGATAATATGCCACCTTATCCAATATAGATATCCTATCACTAGGATAGTTTCATGACTGCAACTCTTCTGTTGTCCAAAACAGAAATGATTCTGAAATTATTTAATACTATTATCTGTTACTACAGTCACAGTAAAAAAAAAAAACCTACTTTGATATTGGATTGTAGTGGAAAAACAAATACTTAGTATTTCTAGCAGGAGTATTTAGCTGCTTAAGTCTGCCTCTATATATACTTAGAGAATATATATAGAATTCAAGTCATAGACCTTTTTGTGTATAAATTAATTGCATTGTTTTATTAACTGCCAGATATGGGCAAAATGAATGCCTTGTTAATATCCTTGAGATACTCTACTCATACTATGTAGGTATTATTTATGCATCTCAATTCCAAGAAGTATTCTTTTTCTTCATTGATCTGTAACTGTAAATTTATTATCTTCTCCTGTATTTGTTTTTTTAAATTCAATATAGGTTATAGCCTTGGTATTCTCTAAGGGCCTCCTATTGAAACCCCACTCTACAGACAAGACCTGCCAGATTCTATAGTGACTCATATTATGTCTATACACAGATGCTCCCTTCAAATTGAGAGCCTTCAGGTGTGCAAAGGCCCATCCATTCATGGCATGTTTGTTAGAACACATTCAGGTTTGGACTCTGTTCACATTCAATCCCACAGGTGAAAGGCAGGCACTCATGCAATCTTTCCCCATAATAAACATTCTTGCAGGTGTTTTTGTGGCTAAGACTGGGTAAATGAGCAGAGGGATGACATTTTGATTGAATTTATTTAATGTAAAAAGAATTCAACAGTAGACATGATACTAACACTTCTTAGAAAGCAGTACTTCAAAAGAAAAGCTCCCTGAAATCCACATGTCAATAATATGACAGCTGCTCCCTCTTATGGCAAAAAATATTAATGATGCAATATGGCAAAAATTATATTTGCCATTTAACAACATTTTATTTCCTGTTTGACAACAGATCAAATTATCTAATATGTAATCTGTTAAAATCTACATTCTCATTTAATTGGCTCTAATATATCAATTTTTTTGAGATAATGTCTCAAAAAGTTCCATATTTTCACTTCTATTGCAGGAATCTATCTCTTTAGCCTCTCTCTTCCATTGTACCCTTATAGCAATAGCACTTACCCGTATACACTTCACAGTACTTTACAGCCCTCTCTAAGCCATTTACAGAGTCAGCATATTGCTCCCAACGATTTGAGTCCTATTTTTCCTGACCTTGGAAGGATGGAAGGCTGAGTCAACCTTGAGCCGGTGAGAATTGAACTCTTGGCAGTTGGCAGAATCAGCCTGCAATACTTCATTCTAACAACTGTGCCAACACTCCAGCACTTATACCAGCACTTAGAAGTAATGTATATATTCACCAGCATTAGGTTATGAGGGTTAAATAATTAATTAGGATTAAAGAAATCCTTCCCTCATGTGCATCCTATTGTAGCTTTGTATACAATTAAACTTTATACTGAATTACATTTTCCTTTACCCATACTGCACCATAGAGAATAACTGAAATACATATTGGACTTGGGATTTTAGAAGAGTTTGTGGATGTTGCTTCTCATCCTTTTCACACCACACACTTACCAATGTATGCAAAGGATACAAACAGAAATTGAACCACCAACCAAAATCTTTATCACTCAGAGAAGTGACCAGTCCAGTTTATTAAACTGTATTAAAGACCTTTTCAGAAACACTTTTTTTCTCAGAATGACATTCTGTAATTATGTAGCTCCTTATGTAGCTTTCCACCAGACTTTTATATAATAGCACCTGATCATTTAAATACTAACTACTTTCCCCCTCTTTTCAATTGTCTTATGCTTGCCTTTCAGGTTTTTTTAGAAGACATTTTAACTCTTTGGGTCTTTGCCCTATTGCTTGCTTTTTTATACAGCTAAAGCAGTAATGTGCAATGTTTTGATTAGGATAGCTAGAGACACAAATAGAATTTTTCTCTTCTCTCCCTTTGTGTGAGTATTATTATAGATTTCACAGGACAACGGAGATTTTGTTTCCTAGACACTTCTAGGTTTATCTGATAGATTTTTGAGTGCTAATCACGAAAATAACCTGCAATTTAACATCACATGCCATTTTATAGCAATTTTCTGTTTTGAATAGAAAGACAATGTACATTCTTCAGTACCTGTTAGTTATCTTGCATACATAAAAAGAACATAAGAAAACATGGAACTGTTGTTGAAGCACATCCAGTACACCAAATACAACTGGAATATCTGTGGAGATCTAAAAGTAGCAATTTTGCTGCCTGGAATGCAGCTTGGATATACCAAGTACTGTTGTTACAAGTGCAAATAGGACAACTGTGCAAGAGAATTGCATTACATTAAAAAGAAATAGACTCTCTAAAAGAATTTGGTTCCAGGACATTAAAAAATGGCTCATGAACCACTTGTTGACCCAACAAAGATATTTTTGTCTCTGCTTCACATAAAACTCAGACTGATGTTTTTTAAAAACAGTGATGAAAAGAGATAAGGCTTTTCATTTTTTGAGATAGATGTTTCCAAGAATGCCAAGATTAAGGAAGGTATTTTTGTTGGTTCACACATCAGAAATGACAAATGATTTGATTATCTGCTACTGGGCCAGAGAAAATCACCTGGAAATTATTCAAGGATCTTGTTGAGAATTTTCTTAGCAACTACAAAGCACCAAACTACATTCATCTAGTCGACAAAATTCTTGTAGCATACAAGATCATGAGGTGCATCCTGTCACTGAAGATTTGTTTTCTGTATTCACACTTGGATTTCTTTCCTGGAAATCTAGGTGCAGTCAATGACAAACATGGCAAAAATTTCACCAGGATATTGCCACAATGGGAAAAATGGTATCAGGGCAACTGAAATCCATCAATGCGGGCTGGCTATTGTTGGACACTGCAGCAAAATGCATTCGATAAGAAGTACACATGAAAATCAGCTGCAAAACACTTTTAGCCCTGATGCAATTAAATATGGAACATGCAATTAAATACATTATAGTCAGTAAATGTTAACTTTATAGCAACAGCACTTAGCAATAACATTTAGACTTATATACCACTTCATAGTGCTTAACAGCCCTCTCTAAGCAATGTACAAAATCAGCATATTGCCCCCAACAACCTGATTTACATTTTATTGACCTCAGAAGGATGGAAGGCTGAGTCAACCTTGAACCAGTCAGGATCAAATTCCTGGCAGTAGGAAAGTTTTTTAGGAAGGAAAACTTTTAAAAATATTTGTTGTATATTGTTTTATTGTTAATTCTTTTTATTTTACTTTTTATTTTACAGTCTATACCAGTGTTTCTCAACTTTGGCAACTTTTAAGATGTGTGGGCTTCAGTTCCAGAATTGCCTAGCTACCATGCTAGCTGGGAAATTCTGGAAGTTACAGTTCATACAATTTAAAACTACCAAGGTTGAAAAACACTGGCCAAAATTTGTCTTCTGAAATTTTCCACTTCAAAATAGCAGAAAAAAGATCATGAAAGTGTCTATTTCATTTGGGTTTGCTAGTCGAACATTGAAAACCATTCCATAAATTTCCATAAATCATACTCTTCTGTGTTTCTCTTCCTTGAACTGTATTTGAGAATAAATTGTCATTTTTTCCTGTATTGCATTTAATGAGGATATATTGAATATATTCTCAGAACAAAAGCATAAGCATTTCTTAGTTTTTTCTCATTGTATGAATGTGCACTACCATACCAATAATTCTAAATCTATTATTCATTATTACAATAAATCATTTTATTTATATATGAATATATATATTATTATAATAAAGTTAGAATGATAAATACATTATTCTAAATTAAAAAAAAATTATTCTAAATAATTCACTCTCTTGACCTTAGTTTCCTTCCTTTCCATCCTGCACTATTGTTTTCAACTTTTTTCCCCCCAGGAATGTGGTAGTACCTTTTTCAACCAATTTTATGGTGGAATCTGAAGAGTAATTCATTTCCATGCTTCCATTTGATGAAAATATCAAATAAATCTCAAGTAAAGGAAGGACTTAGGAATACATGTTGAGATAACATTTTTCCAGACCAGCCTTGAAAATGTATCAACCCTTTGAAATAGACCAGGTCAGGAAACAGATACAGAGGAAATATTAAAACTCTATTTTATTCATGTAAGCTATGACAGAATCTTGAAGGTCTGATCTTATTTATCCTTCCCTCTTTCTTCTACCAAAGAAGCCAAGGTGGCCCAATCTTGATTTCTTTCTCCTATCTTCTTGTTTGCTGGGCTAAGTTCATAGTTGCCTAACAGTTGCCTCATACTTTCTTCAAGGCTATCTCTGCTTTACAAAAAGCTGACATACTGTGGAGCTATGAATGTGCCAGTAGCTGACTTGTTATTGCCAAAGTTAGGGTAGCTAGGTGACAACAAACTCATATAACCTGCTGGCAAGGCACAATGTGTTGACATCATTGTTGGTATTCCTGATGGCGTGAAATTCTGGGAGATGATGATGTAAAGCAGGCTTGTCCAACCCACGGCCCGCGGGCCGCATGTGGCCCAGGTCGCCTCATAATGCGGCCCAGTGCCCACCCCAACCTTCTGGCAAGAGCCAGCGAGGAGGAGGAGGAGAGGCAGGCGCGAGGCGGGGCAACACGAGCGCCACGCCAAGCAGCAACAGAAAAGGCGGGCGCAGCCTTTGCTGCTTCTGCCCCGCCGCCCCCCCACCCCACCGGGAAAAAGGAATCTTCTTTAGGGATAAAGGATAAAGTATAATTTCTTCAAAAGATTTTGCAAGGTACATAAGATGATATTGTAGTATGGTATTAGAAATAGAAAACTTAAATGGTTTAAGAGTTGATAAGAGATTAAAATGTTGAAATGTTTAATAATGATTGGTTTTAAAATTTAATAATATGATGGGAGGTTTAGAATATTGAGTTTTAATTAAAGAGTTTAATAAGATTATGTTATTGATGTTATTATAAAATTTTTATTATAGTATTTGTTTTTAATATTTAGATCTATTGTTTAACTATGTATTTAATTATTCTGGATGTATTATTCAGTTAGAATGTACCAAGCAAAATCGGATTGGGTATTGGGTGTTATTCTAAAGATTAATTTGATTAATTTAGTGGGGAGATAGAAAGGCATCATACTCTGATTAGTGATTTCAGGAGAAATTTCTTTTTTTTTTTTATAAGGAATGAGACAAAGGTACAATAAAGAATGGACAAAAGATACAAATATAATGACTCAAATTAAGATGATTAATTAAGATAGAATTTAAAAGAGTGAAATATGGGGAGAAGTTAATATAGAAGATTTAGAATGGTAAATAAAATAAGTAATGATATGTAAGATGAGTATGAATACAGTTGAAGTCCATGAAGAAAGAGATACCTGGGTCCAAGTTACTTTCCAAAAGATTTTTTTATGTTTTGTGTGTGTGTGTATATATGTTTTTTTTGGGGGGAGAATTAATATGAGAATAATGGTAACTAAGTCAGAAAGAAATAGATGAAATAATAATAATAAAATGGAATAAGAGTAAAGAGAAAGAAAGAGAAAATGGATAAGAGGTTTTTATATGTTTATATGGAAATGGTTTAAAACAGAATTATAGTTTATCTGACTTGTTAAATTTATAATGGAAAAAGGTTTAAATATGTAATGGATAATGATGACTTGTGTGTTTTGAAAAAATTAATAAAACTTGATAAAAAAAAAAATGGGATGGCCTGGGTGGCCTGGTATGAGTAGCAGGGGAAGTAGGGAGAAGATATTTTGTCACAGCCCTTGGCATGTCTCCATTTAGATAGTCTTACATCCTTTGGAAATTGCATAATTCCTTCTGATAAGTTACTGTGGGGTATCAGGATAGAAGTTGGTTGAATATAGCATTAAGAGTTACTTTCTGGTTTCTTAGATATCATCCACATTGTTCATAATGACAACTGTTTTTATAAAGATATTACAAGATTTATCATTAGATTTATAAGATAAAATATTGCTTCCCAACTCAGCCAATTCAAACTTCATTTTACTTTTCATTTCACAATCTACACCAGTGTTTCTCATGGCAACTTTAAGATGTGTGGGCTTCAATTCCAAATTCAGTTTTCTTCTATCCTAATTCCAAAATTTCAGATTACTTTAAATAATAACTTGGAATTGATTTTTCATATCTTGGAAGAAGAAAAATATTCATCAATATATATAAATTTTCTTTTGAAGATTGTAGCTAAATACTTTCATGCTTGAATGATGTAATAATATAATTATGATTACTGTTGTTTATATTATTACTTCTCAAATTCTGGTACACTGCTGAAAATCTGGCTTTTTAATGGACAGAGCTACTCCAGAGCTTCAATAGTGCCACTTAAGCAAGCCTTCACATCTGCAGAAGCAATTTGATTGCCCAGAGTGGTATAGACTAGCCCCTGTTGGTGAACCTTTTCAGCACCGAGTGCCAAAATGGGAGCACGCATACACGCGGGGGAGCACCGGAAACCAGAAGAACAGCATGCACATGAGCAGCCCCGGAAAGCAGAAGAGCAGCATGTGCACGCTGGGAAGCTGAGCTTCCAGTTTCCAGTGTGCGCATGTGCGCCGGCCACCTGGTCTTCTGGTTTCTGCTGTGCATGTACGCACAAAGACCAGCATGCATGCACACACCGGAAACAGGAAGCTCAGCTTCCCGGCATGTGCATGTGCACTGGGGAGCTGCTCGTCCAGTTTCCGGGGCTCCCGTGCATGTGCTGGAACCCAGAAGACCAATGGGTGATAGCTGGCATACCTGGAAAGATGGCTCTGTATGCCACTTCCTGCACACATGCCATAGGTTTGCCATCACGAGACTAGGTGTTAGACTAGGATCAGGAACCAGGTACAAGCGTACCTTTGGCCACAATGATCACAAGATGCTATTGAACTACATAGTTCTACCTACCCCACAGGGCTGTTGGATTAAGCAATGCCATCCTGAGCTTCTGGAGGAAAGGTAGGATATTACTCAAACTTACAATCAATCAACATGGCAGAATTCCAGACTAGTCCATCTGTAAGCTTTAATTAAATATGAGTAGCATAATCTGTTGCTTTCATATATGTTGCATTTTCCCACTGGGTAAAGAAGTCTATTAATAGTTGAATAAGAAATGCTGAGTATAAAGTACTGTATGTAATTTACGCTATGTTTATTGCTTGTGTCACAATGTTTTGCCTTCCCTGAGAAAATATCTAGACAGGTCTACAGAATAATTTGTGTCAGCTGAAGAAAAGGGGTTATCATTCATCAGCCATCTGGTAGCAGGACTTATTTTTAATTAGTCAAGTTGTGCCATGAAGGGGAGGTCTAAATAACTGAGTGGAAAGGGAACAACACTGCACACAGGATCAGTAATGCACAATGAAATTATTAGCCCAACGAGCCATGAAATGATGATCCATTCAGTTGTATGGGGAGTTAATGGCAGCCCACATTATTAGGCTCAGACATGGCTGAGTGAACTTTCTCAGGAAAGCTGAGAAGGAAAGCTGAGAAGGAATTTGATGTTCTTGCAGTTACCTCCATCATCTAGCAGCAGAGAAATGTTTTCATATATTTTACTGTAATACAGAAAGTCAGTGCTAGATGCAGAGTTTGGTTGGGGCATTTTTGGAGAGCAGGGTAGTCTTTTATTTGTCCTTCTTGCTACTTTGCAAGTGTCTCTTCTAGTTCTTGTCCACTTCTTCTGACTCACTGTACCCATCTCTTTACACACGTCTTTGTGCCTGTATTCCCACCTTTTGCCTCTTATATCTCTGTCTCTCTAGGTGTCAGAGAGAGGAAGTACCAAAAGAGGTAAACAACTTTTTGTATTTTCTGTATTTTTTTTGATTGGCTGCATCATCATGACATTTCATTTGTAAAAAAACCAACCATTTCCCAACAAAATGGCTTATTGTGGCAAAAACCAGAATTTATTTGAACAGGAGTTTAAATTGTTCCACATTTATTTTGGAGATAAATAAATGTACATAAAATTTAACTTCAACAACCACAAAATTTAGACATTTTATATAAAACAAATGGTCTTATCTGTTCTCTTCCAGGTAGCATCATATCACAAGTATTGCAAGGAGGAAATATATCATATCACAAGGAGAGCAAGTTCTAGGAGACTGTGAGTTCTAGGCATGAGATTAGAACTAGCCTAATTCTTGGGTGACTTTAGGCCACTCATTCTCTCTCAGCCCAACTCACTTCAGTGTTGTTGTTGTGGAAATATAGGAGGAAGAAAAAGTACTAAATATGTTTCTATGAAGAATAAAAAAAATAAAAATAACAATGTCTATCATTAACTCAATGAACCATTAAACCCTTTATTTTACAATAAAGCTTATGAACAGATAATATTGGGTATCAGCTCTTTTTCTCTAAAGTGGTACTCAATAGAGGTACTACATGCTTAATTACAGAGTGATTCCTTAGTTTGTCCAAGGTTATCAAAGTGTTTTTCAAGACCCCTCATGTTTTTTTTTCCTATTCTTTTCTTTTTCACTGTTTGCTTTTCTTCCTCCTTCTTCTCACCCACCTCTATGTTCTCTTAGTTTTCCAACTCCTTTCCTATGAGAGGGAGGGAGGGAGGGAGGGAGAGTTAACTTCATGCTTTCATTGTAATAGAACAATAACATTCCTATTCATTACATCCATCACACCCATACACTTTCCCTAGTGGGGGGAAATATGGGAATTAGCATTCTTGAATTCTTGAATTCATCCTGTGACATTAAACAGTGGAATTTCTTGACAATGAGAACAATTAATTAGTGGATCAACTTACTTCAAGGAGTTGTGGGTGCTGCATCACTAAAGATTTTAAAGAAGAGATTGGGCAACCATTTGTCTGGAATGGTATAGGATCTCCTACTTGAGCAGGGGATGGTATCTCCAAGGTTGCTTCCTACTCTATTATTCTGTATTCTGTAAAAGAGCTGCATATAAGAAGCCTGACTGCCCATTTAATTGTGCTTGGTTTATTGAAGGAGAGGAAGCGCTTTGCTTGAGAGTTATAAGCCAGTCAGCTGAATCAGATGAGGAATGAGATAGAGATTAGCACCTGTGACATTCTGCAAATGTTTCCCTACCCAGGTAACAATTATCTGTGTAGTTCTGTGAATTCAGAATTGCGTAATGGTGGGAAAGAATAGTTGTATTATACAGATAATCCTTGATTTATGACCACAAGTGGGATTAGAACTTCCTTCTCTAAGTAATGTGGTAGTTAAGTTAGTTGTGCACAATTTCAGGACCTTTTTTTTTTTTTTTTTTTTTGCTGCAGGAAGGTAGAGGGACCTTGCAACCCAAGGATGCTACAACTGTCATAAATACATTGTGGTTGCCAAGCACTCAAATTTTGATTTTATGACCATGGAGACAATTGTCCTAAGTGCAAGGATGATTGTAAGTTATTTTTTTCAACTCTGTTATAACTTTGTTCATTAAATGAATGGTTATAAATCAGGTCTACCTGTAAATAATAATTAAACTTATGTGCAATGTAAATATTGTAAAAACAATAGATAACATGTAAATGTATTGTAAATAGTGATCTATTTAATTGTGAACAATATACGATACCTCTGAAGAGAAGCAGGAGGGCCATGAGACTACCTGTTTTATATACTAGGTTTTTAATTCCTATATTACTTACCCTCTGAAAAATAAAACAGCAAAAGAGTTTTAAGGGGTTATACATATGTATATTTGCAAAAATACTATTTTTACATATTTCAATATATAACCACAGATTTAAAATGAGTCTAAAGAATGCTTAGATACATGTATACTTACATTCTCCTACCTAACTTTTCAATTCAGAGCCTTGTTGGAATTTCATAAATTCCAGACCCCATCCTGAGGTGCTATTTTATGCTTTCTCCAATAAAATTTACTTCAATGAATTCAAGAAAAGGTTTTCTGCAGAGTCTGGATTAGGAATAGGATTTCTTTGCAGTTAACACTACCAATTCTCAAGTTCCCCAAAATGAGAATATTTTTGCTTAGTAATTTACACAACATTTTTAGTCCTTGGCTCCAACAAACTCAGCCATGTTGGATGTTCGATGTTTTCTGTCAAGTGTAATGTTCTTCTTTAAATAAAAACTCATTATTCTTTCATAGTGCATAACTCAAACACAGCTCCTAAGTGGCCATCAAAACAGCCTAGAAAGCTGTAAAACCAAGGCAAGATCATAATGGACAAAAGAAAAAGCAATAGCATAATCATATAGGTGACTGGCAAGCATCTCCAAATTTCAAAATAATTTCACTTTCTCACTATCAAACAATTCCTCCTTAGTTCCAGATTGAATCTCCTTTTATGACAGTGGTGGCTAACCTTTTTGGGCTCCCGTGCCAAAAATTGCACTCATACTCACGTGCCAGCATCCAGAAGGCAATACGTGGGGCCCTTCCACATCCCCTGCACATGCATGCATGACCCCCTGTGCGCATGCGCGTGTGATTCCCCCAGATTGGGTGTCAGCAATCCACAGCTCTGAAGCTGCATGAGGCTCTTTGGGCCCTCTGCTGCGGCTCCCTGTCCCATCACTGGCTGGTCTTGCCCCTTGCCCTCTCCTCCCAGTCACCCCTCGCTTGGCCTGAGAAGGTATGGGTGACGGTGGGGGATGGAGAAGCAGCTGGGGCTGATTCTCGGGTGCCTCTTGCTGGAGGTTTTTCTAGCCCTTGTTGGTGCTGGGCATTCCTCGGTCACTTGGGGAGGTGTGCAACCTGCTCTCCACCCCAAGACACTGGCCCGATGTGGCCGCGACCAATGTTGGCCTTGCTAACATGAGGGCTGGTGGGGTGGGAATGGGAACTGAGAGGAGGGGACAATGGAAAGGGGGACAGGCTTGCAATGCCCAGCTGTAGCTTTAAGAAGCTCAGGGTAGTGGGAAAAGGGGGCTGGCCCCACCAAACCACGCATGTCCCAGGGGTCAGGCTTAGAAAGCCAGAGGACCCTCACCAAAGACACTCATCTGTAGGTCAACCTGCCCATCCCACGCACCTTTGCTGCATTTTGGCTGAGCCTGGGCACTCACTTGAGGAGGATCTCCCTGCTCATGGATGCCCTCCCAGCTCTGCACAGCTGGCCAGGGGGTCACGAGAGAAGAAGGTGGGGGAGGAGGAGGAGGCTCACCATAGCCTTAGTGCAGGAGCGAAGTAGCCCTGTCCTTGTCTTTGCGCCACATTTGCATGTAAGGCAGCCTTCACGTCCTGCAGCTTTTGACTGGATCTCATGCCCTCCATGCTCGTCTTGAAGAGCTTTTCTTTTCTATAAGAAGCAGGTCCAAATGGCTCTTTGAGAAAGGTTGCAGACCCCTGATCTAGATCTTTTATGAAGATGTTGAAAAGTATTGGCCTCAATACAGAACCTTGAGGTACCTCACTGCATGCTTCACTCCACATAGTGGTAGTTCCATTTAAGACTACATGTAATCAATTCCATGTATGTAGTTCCATTAAGGATAACATATTGAGTGTGGTTGGTCAGCCAACTGCAAATCTATCTGGTTGTTGTCCAGTCTATGCCATACTGTTCTCTCTTACCAAGATGTAGGCTATGGCTACTTTATCAAATGCTTTACTGAACACTAAGTATACCATAGGAAGAGCAATGGCCTAGCAGTTAAGATGCTGGGCTTATCAATTGGAGATTGGCAGTTCAAAATCCAAGCGCTGCATGACAGGGCAAGCTTCTGTTCTTGCCTTACTTTGGTAGAAAGGTAACAATGTTCTGTGCACCTTGGTGTATAGTCATTCTAGTCACATGACCACAGAAGGGTCTTTGGATAATACTGTCTCTCTAGCTAAGAAAATTTTAAAATTGGGACACATCTAGGCAGTGGAAACCTTTACCTCTTTTAAATATACTATATTGATAGTATTTCCTTGAGCCACTAATTTAGGCAATGAAGTTTGTTTAGCATGATCTGTTTATCAAATCCATGCTGGCTTCTAGTAATCACCATGTTTATTTCTAAGTGCTCATGAAGTGGTGTTTTTTTGTTAGCAAAGTGGGACTATTTAAGAAATATGTGTGGAAGTTTTTATAAAAGGAGTTTCTAAATTTGTATTGTGGAAAAAGGATTCTTTTCATGGCATCTACCTCAGCTTTGTAATAAAGTCTTCAGAGCTTAGAATCCAGGTAAAATATTTAGTTACCTGCCTCTTTATTTATTTGTTTTCTTGTTTATATCATGGTTAGGTCACCATTCATCAACAAGAATTGATAAAGTTTAACCAATCCAAAGAATAATAGAATAATCCATGATATATTACTCTATGGATGCTTGCAAAGAATAAATGATGAAATAATGGCTTATGCTAGACTAGTTGAAGGCATTATGATTGATGAATATTAATTTAAATGTGTAGTAAGAATTTTTAGAACAGTCTTTTTTATCCACTCTACAGGAAAATCCTCATCTGGTTCTATTGTTCCTGTAATGACAGAAACCTTGTAACAAATCCAAACAACAGGTCTATATTGTGAAGTGTAGAAATGATAGCAAGATAGTTTCTAAAGGACTCATATAATGAAGTCTGAAGGAGACATACAATTGATTTAACAGAATTTAACAGAATAACAGAGCTGGAAGGGACATTGAAGGTCTTCTAGTCCAACCCGGTGCTCACATAGGAGATCCTACACCAGCTCAGACAAATAGCTGTCCAATCTCTTCTTAAAAACCTCAGTGTTGGAACATCCACAGAGGCAAGCCATGTCACTGGTTAATTGTTCTACCTGTGACTTTGCATTAAACATGAGCATTTCCTTTGCTTTTTTGTCTGTTTGGCAACTTAAATTTAATGTGTATATTCTATGATGAATGATTGCAAACAAATTGGCAAGAAGTCCTTGAAGCATTCTGCTTTTGCTTGAAACGTACTTCATGGCATTCATTCTATGTTCCTTAAGTGAAACAACATCATATGTACCTTTAGGGAAAAGTTAATTAAATATTATGCAGCAATTTGAATTTGAAGAACAGAATGTAAATGTTCCTTGAAAAAGCTTTTCCTGGGCTCTGCCGCAGGATCCCAGAAAAAGAAGGCAGTGATAGGTGAGGCATATATATATGCCTACACACATTCCAAGTCTCTCTCTCTTTTTCTTCTCATAACTATAAGTGCTGTTAAATGGATAAGAACTTGTATAAGTTCATTTATAACGACTAAAAGTCAATACAATAAAATCTAGACTATCTACCTCTGTAATGGCCCCCTTTTCCTAGGCTGCATGAAATTTCTGCTCTATGTGATGCCTTTCATTTGCAGGTGCTGTGGGAGAAGGTGTTGCAAAGGCTGCCTAAGGAGGAACATCAGAGCTGCAAGTCCGCCTAATCTGGCATAATATCTTTGTATAGGCCAAACAAGTAAAACATACATTAATGATTTAATGACATAAAGCCACATGGCTTATGTTGTGAACTAAAGAAATGTAATTAATAAAGATTCATTTACATAGCAGGATCGTAATCCTGCACTTCCTATTGGCCCTTATAATGGCAAGTTATGATTGGTTAATTCCGAGCAATCTGACTGGCTGTTGGCGGGCCGAGTCCCATTGGACGAGGTTCAAACCCTATAACAACATCCATTGGTCATCCGGATAGCAGTTCACTCTATAAAAGGGTGGCCGCTATCCGGGGGTTTTTTGTCTCTGTTATCATGCTTTAAATAAAGAGCTGAAGTTCACAAGAAGCAGTTTCGTCTCCGTTTCTACGCCCATGCCTCATACTTAACAGCTTACAACTTTACATTAATCTGGTTAATGAAATCTGTTACATTGTCCAGGCCCTTTTATGATTTTAATATTAACATCCTTACCTTATAGCAGGGAGGTATTAACACACAGGATTGTATAACAAGGACTGACAATGTTTGAAGACACAAAATAGGCAATATCAGTAAAACAAGTCAGCCTCCCCTGGGAATTTGGAGATGAGAGGAGGACAGTGGCAAAGGACTGTCTCTGTAGACCTGGCAGAAGAACAAAACTTTGACAGTAGTTCCTATTGCATCTGCCTCATAGGCACCATTGTTTAGCAAAAGGAGTGTATATATTCCCCTCCCTATGTTGCTGTGAGGAGAGTCTTAGAATGAGCCAAGGATAAAGTTCTTCTGAATTTCAGAAAGTGATCTTGTCCACATAATTGTCTGGTTTGAATTGGAAACTGTTAGTGAAGACATCCTGGGGTACTACAGCTCCTTAATCTAATTGCCTTTTACATCTAAACTCCTTTGCTTCAAAATTGACTTGGCTTGCTCCAATCAATTTCAAAGGACCATCTGAAGAAAAGTAATATAATTTCCACATGGAGTCAAAATTGCATATTATAGTTAAAAGGGCTAATCCATCTCAACTATGTAACAATTTCGATCAAAGATAATCAAAATCCAGGTTCAAGCCTAGTGATTTCTGCTTCTTGAGAGGCATCTTATTTGGGATGGTGTAAGGAATCTGGAAAATATTTCTCAAGAATTTGGACTGCATTTTCTCTAATGTTTCCAACTTGCTATAATGGCACTAATTGAATCCCATTCAAAACCTAGGTATGAGCCTTAGCTGTACATAACAGGAGCAGGAATGAACTGTATGCCTTCATAAAAGTAGAAGGCTTGTAATACTGAGGCTGATCTGTGTGCCTTGGGATATGTTGTGCTTATGGGCATTTCAGGTTCCAGTGGCTTGAAAAATCATCCCTAAGTAAGGTTTTTATGGTGTATCCTGCTATTTGTCAGTGTGGTGTAGGGTAAATGGAACCTGTTGATGTTTAACTGTGAAGAGGAACCAATGTTAGACAGAGAATAGTGAGGGACATATTTTGAGGTGACACAGTATGAAGGAACCGGAAGGGGGGGAGTTAAGAAAAAATAAAGCAGTTTGTGTGCAGAGAACTCACGTGTTAGGAGTATTATTACAAAATACGACATGATGTCAGAAGTTCTGTAACACACTAACTGAACAACGAAGTCTACCCAAAAGAGGAAAATGAGCGGCAGTGGGGATGAGCAGAATGAGGAAGGAGTTAGCAGAATGGCTAGCACACCCAGCGCTACTTTTAACATCCAACCACCGGAGCCCTTTGATTTTTCCAAACCAAATGAATGGAAAAAATGGATACGGCGATTTGAGAGATTTAGGCAAGCAAGCAATCTCGCAATAAGCTCCGAAGAAAATCAGGTGAACACTTTGATTTACTGTATGGGAGACGAAGCAGATGATGTTGTGCATGGCCTGAAACTCAGTGAAGCTGATCAGCGTCAGTATACTAAAGTAAGAGATGGCTTTCAGTCATTCTTTGTAGTAAAAAAGAACATTGTGTATGAGCGTGCAAGATTTAATATGCGCAAACAAGAAGCAAATGAGACAGTTGATGCATTTGTCACAGCTCTGTATGCATTAGCAGAACACTGTAACTATGGAGCACCACATGACAAGCTCATCAGAGACAGGATTGTAGTAGGCTTGGTCGATACACGGCTATCAGAATGCATGCAAATGGAAAAAGACCTAGACCTGGATAAAGCTATTAATATGGCAAGACAATCAGAGGAGATTAAAAAACAGCAAACCACATTGAGAAGTGATGCTAGTGCTGTAAACCTAAAGGATGTGAACTCTTTGGACAGACTGTTTAAAGGCAGGCATCAGAAAGAAAAGCAAAAATTCAGCAGATCAAAGAATGATGGAGCAAAGCCTCTAAGCAGGCAGAACAAAAACACTAAAGACCCCCAGTGTCAAAAATGCGGTGGCATGCTTCACCCTAGACAGGAATGTCCTGCTAAGGATGCTAAATGCCATACATGTGGGGAAAAGGGTCACTATCAATGTGTATGTTTTGCGAGCAAGGCTGTGCATGGCATTGAGGAAGAGGAGAGAAGCTTCTTTCTCGGCTCTGTGACATCACATGCTGATCCATGGACTGTGGAAATCAGAATGATTTCAAGTTGGATACTGGAGCAGATGTCACTGTTGTTTCACAGAAGAATTTCACCAACGTTTTTCACAACACACAGGTGCCAGTGCTGCAAAAAGCAGAGAGACCTCTACTGGGTCCAGGGAGAATTCCACTGGAAGTGATGGGGTTTGCCAAACTACAGCTAAAGAAAGGAGCAAAACAAATTACAGAGAAGGTGTATGTGGTCAAAAACCTGAGTATGCCTTTGCTGGGACTGCCAGCTATTGTAGCTCTTGGTCTGTTGGTTCGTGTGGACACTATTGACATGGAAAACCTGAAGTCAAGCTACCCTAAGTTATGCAGCGGCCTAGGGGAGGTTCGACAACCTTATTGTATTAAGCTCAAACCCGATGCTGTGCCTTTCTCTTTGAAAACCCCAAGGAGGATTCCCCTACCATTGATGGGGAAAGTCAAAGATGAGCTTCAATGCATGGAAAACTTGGGAGTAATCACTCGTGTGGAAGAGCCTACGGACTGGTGTGCAGGCTTGGTAGTGGTGCCCAAGAAGGACAGCAAAAAGGTGAGTTTGCGTGTGGACCTGACTGGCTTGAACAAGTATGTGTGTCTTGAAAAATTCATTTTACCATTAGTAGAACAGAGTCTTGGAACACTGGCTGGTGCTAAAATGTTCAGTAAATTAGACGCCAACATGGGGTTTTGGCAGATACCCCTCACCGAGGATTCAGCAAACTATACCACATTCATTACACCCTTTGGGTGGTTCCACTTTAACCGTCTTCCATTTGGCATTGCCTCAGCGCCCGAACATTTCCAATGTATGATGGCGGAAGTTACACAGGGGCTGGAAGGTATAGTTTGCCACATTGATGATCTACTGGTGTGGGGATGGGACCAAGAAGAACATGACAATTGACTCCATGCAGTGCTAAAAAAACTGGAAAAGGTGGGAATCACTCTGAACATGGATAAGTGTGAACTCTCCAGGAGTGAAGTGGTCACATCATCTCTGATGCAGGGATACAACCTGACCCAAGGAAAACAGAGGCTATCAGAGCTATTAAGGAGCCCTCTAGTGTGAACGAACTGAGGTGTTTTCTTGGCATGGTAAACCAGCTGGGGAAGTTCATCCCTCAGTTGGCAGAAAAAGACAAGCCACGTTGTGATCTCCTTTCTAAGAAAAACTGTTGGGTTTGGGATGTGGAACAGGTCAGGGCATTTAAGACATTGAAAGATGCTTTGTCTTCCCCTCCGGTGCTGGCCATGTATGATCTGAACAAAGTGACGAAAGTGTCAGCGGATGCATCGTCATATGGCTTGGGCGCCATTCTTCTTCAAGAGTGGGGAGATAAATGGAAGCCTGTGGCTTACGTGTCACATTCATTCACTCCAACTGAACAACACTATGCACAGGTGGAAAAAGAAGGCCTGGCTCTAACCTGGGCATGTGAAAGATTTCGGGATTTCCTCCCAGGAAAGCATTTCTGCCTGGAGACTGACCACAAACCACTTGTCAGTTTGCTTGGAGACGAAGCACTAGATCTTCTACCCTTGAGAATTCAGCGATTCAGGATGAGGTTCATGCGTTACTCTTACTACATTGTGCATGTGCCCGGAAAGTCACTTTGGACAGCAGACACATTGTCACGTTCACCTATGGACTCTCACATGTCCAAAGCAGAACTGGAGCTGATGGAAAGCACTAACATATATGTGGACTCTGTAGTAGGTACCTTGCCTGTTAGCCACACATATATGGAAATCATAAAAGAGCAGTTGCAAGCTGATAGTATTTGCTCTCGAGTCTTGAAATTGTGTGCAGATGGATGGCCAGTGCATGCAAAACAGGAACCTGCACTGAGAGGATACTGGCCAGAACGAGCTACACTCACTGTACAAGATGTACAAGACTGAAAGACACTAGGCTTGTGATCCCATCCACTCTGAGGAATGAAGTGTTGGAGAGGCTGCATGAAGGACACCAAGGGATGGTGAAATGCAAAGAACGTGCTCGTCAGTCTGTGTGGTGGCCAGGACTCAGTCAGCAGGTCAGTGAAATGGTGCTCAAATGCAGGATATGTATTCAAGAGCGTCAGAATCCTAAAGAGCCACTCATGACATCTGAATGCCCGGAAAGACCATGGCAAAAGTTAGGGACTGACATGTCTGTACTTGGAAGGAAAACATACTTAGTTGTGATAGACTATTTCTCCAGGTATGTCAAGATTGCACTGCTATCAAACACTAAGTCAACTGATGTCATGGTCCATCCGAAGTCAATCTTTGCCCGGCATGGGATTCCAGAGGAGTTGATGCCAGACAATGGACCACAGTTTTCTGGCCAAGATTTCTCTCATTTTGCATCCACATATGGGTTCAAACACGTTACCAGCAGTCCAAAGTTTCCACAAAGTAACGGAGAAACTGAACGTGCAGTTCAGACAGTGAAAAGTCTCTTGGAAAAGGCTAGCGACCCTTATCTGGCCCTGCTTACCTTCAGAACTACCCCTCTCCAGAGTGGGTTCAGTCCGGCTCAGCTGCTTATGGGGCGACATCTTCGTACCACTGTGCCGACTCTTCCCTCTCAGCTAGACCCAGCATTGCCAGATGTTGACCATTTTGCTCATAAAGAGAGACAGAAGAGGAAATTGAATACTGAATACTACAACAGGAGACATCATGCAAAACCTCTTAGTGATTTGGTACCAGGAGAGCATGTATGGGTCACTGATACAAAAGAATCTGGGACTGTGCTGCAGAATCACACGAGTCCAAGGTCATATCTGGTGGATATACCTAAAGGTGTGGTGAGACGCAATTGTCAGCAGTTGATACCCTTACACACACATGCAAGTGAAGGAGGAGCGGTGGAGCAGCAGGAGTTACAAGAGACAAACAGTGAACAAGTTTCTACATCACCTGGGAAAATACTTAAAAACTTTCCTAGTGTGACAGCTACCCCAAGGACAAGGTCTGGGAGAGCTATAGTTAAACCAGAGAGACTGAATCTGTGAACTGAGAAAGTGAAAAAGAGATAATGTTGATGTGTAGTTCAGTAAGAAATCTGAAGAGCAGAATAGTTTAAACATAGTTAGGTGTATTGGATTAGTAAATAGTTATATGATAACATTTTCTTCCCTACAGGATTTAGATAGGAACAGACCTTCAACAAAAGAGGCAGAATAATCCTCTAAGGTCTGGTGAGACAAAGGTAGTCTACCCTTTGTTCTCTAGAAAAGGGAGATGTGGTGTAGGGCAAATGGAACCTGTTGATGTTTAACTGTGAAGAGGAACCAATGTTAGACAGAGAGTAGTGAGGGACATATTTTGAGGTGACACAGTATGAAGGAACTGGAAGGGGGGAGTTAAGAAAAAATAAAGCAGTTTGTGTGCAGAGAACTCACGTGTTAGGAGTATTATTACAAAATACAACAGTCAGCTCTGTGGCTTGGAGTATTTGGAAAATATAAGGATCTTGGACTTGCAATGATTTATTACCAGGGGTGGGATTCAATTTTTGTAACAACCGGTTCTGTGGGCGTGGCTAAGTTGGTGGATGTGGCTTGGTGGTCATGTTATTGGGTGGGCGTGGCCAACCGAACATCACTCACATTGAGGCACGCATCTCCTCGCCTGGCCTCTCATGACTGTGGAGATGCTGCAACAGTCATATGTGTGAAAAATGGTCATACGTCCCTTTTTTCAGTGCCATTGTAACTTTGAATGGTCACTCCACACAAGCAAAGTACCAGCAAAGGAAGGAAAGAAAACTCCAGAGAAGTTCCTGAGACAGGAGGTCTAGTCCTGCCAAAAACGTAATAAGGGTTAACGGAGAGGCAGTTTCTGTAAGCAACACCAGAATGTTTCCTTCCTGCCTTCCTTACAGGATTAGACCAGTAATTTCTTCTAACAACCAGTTCTCCGAACTGCTTAGAATGTTAACAACCGGTTCTAGTGAATAGGTGCGAACTGGTAGAATCCCACCCCTGTTTATTACTCATTATTACTCATTATTGCAATGAAATGAAGGAGTATGCAAGGCTGTTCAAAGCTGAAAGGAATCAAGGGAAAGACTTCCATTATTAGCTTGGATCAGTTTAGGAAGATGGAAATCTAGGCTGATTAAAGTGGTCAATTAATTTATCTAAAATAGGGCTAGATTTAACACAGCATTATATACAACTCACTTTGATGTCTTTATACATTTCAAACATTAGTAGGAGTAGATGTTCATCAAAATACAATACAGAATAACAGTTGGAAAGAACCCTGGAGGTTTTTTAGCCCAATCCCTGCTCAAATAGTAAATCCTATACCATTCCAGAAAAATGGCTGTCCAGTCTCTCCTTAAAAACCTCTGATGATGGAGCACCCACAATTTCTGGAGGCAAGCCTTCAGCTGATTAACTGTTCTCAATGTCAGGAAATTTCTCCTTAATTCTAGATTGGATCTCTCCTTGATCATTTTCCATCCTTTACATCTCATCCTGCCCTCAGGTGCTTTGAAAAATAGGTTGATCCCTCTCTTTGTGATACTCCTTCAAATACTGGAAGACTGCTAACTTATTATTCTTATCAATTATGGGAATCTTTAAGTTTGTTTCACAATTGAACTGAATGTAAATGTGAAGTCAATAAAACTCCAAATAGAGATGAATTACATCTGAAGAAATACTTTTCTGACACATGCTGGAGACATATAGTGTGGTTCAGTGTGTCCTGAACCCCTCTTGATTCTGTTTCTCTAGATCAATTCAGATTCAAACATCTAGGAGTTTAATCTCTGCATGTTTAATGTAGTATACATTTTACTAATGCTACAGCAAGTGAAGAATTGGCAGGTTCTTCTCTTTTGCCTCTCATATTTATTACATTTATAGCAGAGGTAGGATTCAGCCAGTTTTCACCAGTTCAAGTGAACCGGTTGTTAAATTTTTGCCCAGTTCAGAGCACTGGCTAATCCCTCCTCTGTCTGGCTCCACCCCGCCACGCCCCTCATAGGAGCCACCCTGCGTGCCCCATTTTGGCTATGATACTCATTGAGACGACTGGAATACTACTGATATGGTGGCAGAGGGGACAACAGAGGGGATCCTTGAGAGACTCAACTTTAGGCAGCTTTAATCTATCTGAATTTTACCTACGAGTAGTCAAGGCAAGATGATCTTTTCCTTAGCTGCATTTCTATCCTTTCTCTCATTCAGCCTTTTTCCAATCCCAGTTTTTCACTGCACTTTCTAGTTTGCACCCATTGTCATTTTTTCCTATAGCCAAAAGAGTTTCTTTCCTTGCTTGGGCTGAGTCTTTCTTTCCCCTTGGCTGCCTTTTCTGGGCTGAGTCTTCTTTTCTTTCTTCCTCTGGGGTTCCCTCTGCATCCTCCTGTTGTGACTTTTACTCAAGAAGTCCCCCCACGCCCCATTTTGGCTAGCAGAGGGCTATCAAAACTAAACACAAAACAAAAGGAGAAATATTTCTCTTTTTGCATTTGAGTGTGCAAGAAGGGGCAGAATTTCTCAGCATTCCTTTAGGAACCTCCAACATGCAAACTGTGGTTACTCATCCTAAAACGAATCCTCTTTACCTGGAGCTTCAAAATTTGCTGTTTGCTGGAGAGATGTGTAGCTAAAAGTCAGTCTACATTTAGTGCACATCTGACTTTGGGGCTATTTCTTCATAACCAAACAAAAGTGTATTTTCTATGCAGTTCACACTCCTTGCTCGCTGGATCTGGATGTCACAAAGCAAAGCCCACATTTTGTAATTAACCCCGCACCCTTTTTTGG
The DNA here is from genome assembly GCF_049901735.1 of Notechis scutatus. Classification (NCBI taxonomy): domain Eukaryota; kingdom Metazoa; phylum Chordata; class Lepidosauria; order Squamata; family Elapidae; genus Notechis; species Notechis scutatus. Next base: position 165,136,821 of record NC_142009.1, read on the forward strand.
CTGGCAGAGTGCTGCGGGAGTCTGAGTGCTGTTATGCCCCCTGGCCATGTCCACCCAGCCGGTCATTAGGGCAGAGAACCGGTTGTTAAATTATTTGAATCCCACCACTGAAAATTTTATAGGTCATCCATCTCCTGATAAGGTGACTCTGGGATGGGAATTATAATAGAATTTTGGGTGGATTGTCTATGGCTGTAAATAAAGAAGAGATTCTAATCAATTCACATTTCTATTTATAATTTCATAAATCATATAATCCAGTAAGGAGAATTTTCTGTACATACTCTAAAATTTGGTTCAGACCTCTCTTGGCCTCTTGAGAATTGTAATTGAAGCAGGCTTGAAACCTCTAAACCTCTTGATAATATGCAAGTATGAGACAATTACCATAGCTTGGAGGAGTTTGATCAGTTTATCATAATACTTCAAAACAGCATCATCAGTAGTATCTCTTACAATTGCTATAGGGAGTCTCTGAAAACTGAGTAATTTTAACTCAAACTGAAAGGACCATTTCATGTGAGTAGGGGAAACATCATCCCTTACAATGGAAAGATGATGAAATGATGCAGTAAACAAGTCAAAGAGACCAACATTCATAATTCATCATATAGTACAGGAGGAAAAACAAGAAAATCTGTTAGAAACATATTTAAGGAGAACAGTGACACCTACTGTTTAAAATAGATCAAAATAAATATAACGTGCAATGCTTAGGAAAATTGATAAAAGCATACCAGATTTTTGTCATTATATCACATAGTGTTTGTTTATGCCTTTTTTATTATTCTCTAGGGGATTCTGAGGCATGGAATAAGGAATGTACTTGGAGTCCAAGTGAATGGAGATCCAAATTGAACAAGCTTGGCAGCTTGAAGATTCATTTCAGAAATATGTTAAAAATGCCACATAGACTGATCTTATAAACATTTAATAGGAAAGCAGTCCCATTAAACTTATTTGGGCTTATTTTTAAATGAGTCTATCTAAGACTGAGGCTCAAAGTAATAATCCATTTTGTCCCGATGCTTGAAAATGTCTAAATAGAAAGTCTGTCTCTTCATTCACTGTCCTTGGAAAGCAAGAAGCACTTACGTACTTGTAGGTTTACAATGGTTTTTTAACCATACTCTTAACCATACTCTTTGTAAAATTAACTTCCCATAAGGAAATGTATAATAAATAAACTCCTTAATATTAAAATTTGGAAAAGCCATTCAAGAAACATAATATAGAACTTGTGTGTTTTAGGCACTCTTTATAAATACTGCAATTCATTATGACAATTTAAGTGTGAGTGAATTCCTGGCAGCTCAAAGTTGAAATTAACATCCCAGTCATTTATTTAAATGGTTTTATTTGAAAGTTGAAATATTTGGCCTTCAGCTCAATTGAAATAACAGTGGATTCTCTGTTCCAGTGAATTTGTATCTTGTTGCTTGTGGATCAAAGTGTAGTTGACGCATAAGGAATAAAACACTCAGTAGCAAATATTGATAGAATTTAATATTATTGTAAGAAATAAGTAACTCAACCTTTTCCTTATATTCTAAACTTTAAAACAGATTTTACCTATTGTATATGAAGCTGTTCACAGTATGTCTATAGATAGGTAATGCTTTTCATAAAGAAGATGGTTTCACTTTGAGACCATGAAGTATCAGGATATATCACAAAACTAGAAGTAGTTTACCATGGGTTGTTTGTTAAGGATAAAGTATAACTAGATGTCAGAACCAATCCAGGAGCCACCCAGGGAATCTTAATTTTAAACAAGTACATAGAAATGGATCAGAAATAGACATAAATGGAAAAACCTTCCTTCCTGTCTAACAGAGTCCGATGATCAATCTGGGCAGGAACTCAAAAAGAGGCCAGGAATATTTCACTGTCAGGCCCGCTCAGAAATTCAGGGAGACTGGATTTTTCTCATTCTTTGCTATATATAGCTGATCTGGTTATTAAGTAGCTGTGGTGGCTAATAAGAGAAGAGGCATCATTAACCCTTATTTGACTGCTATTAAATGCAGCATTTGCAGCACATGGATTTTTCCATTAGAGCTTGGTGTTAGATTTGAATAGTTAGCTTTCTTGTGGGATGAATGCCCACTTATTTAACTGGATTTTAATATGAGAAAAACTTAGTAAGAAACTGTGTTCCTTTGAGTCTAATTAAAAATAATAGCCACAAATACAACCGCTGTCTGTGCAAGTCCAGGCAAGTGCTTGGTAGACAATTAACTACCCCATGATCACAGGTATGGAAGGAATTAATCATTTCCCAATTCAACCAGGAATATTTTTTTAAAAAAGTTACCTGGGACTTACTTCATTTTTCTATCAGAGATTTGCTTCTTTTATGATAGTCTTTAATGATAGCTTTCCAGAGAAGAAAACCAACATCCTACCATCTTGATTACTGTTGCTATAGTTACATTTATTTATTTTTATTTATGTCCCATCTGTATTATTTTTGCAAATAACCCAAGGCAGTGAATACTGTATTTTAATTTAATTTAGGAGAGAGCCATGCATGATCACAGGAAATGTGGCCAGTGACAAAAAGCTAGGGAGAGGTTTGAGAAATGGAATAGATCAGGGGTCCTCAAACTTGGCAACTTTGAGGCTTGTGGACTTCAACTCCCAGAATTCCTCCTCCAGTCATGTTAGCTCAGGGATTCTGGGAGTTGAAGTCCACAAGTCTTAAACTTGCCAAGTTTGAAGACCTCGGAATAGATGCTTCTAAGAGCCTTAAAGGCAGCTGAGGTACTGTACCCTTCTCACTCCAGAGGTGGTATTCAGCAGGTTCTGGCCAGTTCTGGAGAGCCGGTAGTGGAAATTTTGAGTAGTTCAGAGAACTGGCAAATACCACCTCTGACTGGCCCTGCCCCCCATCGATTCTCTGCCTCCTGAGTCCCAGCTGATTGGCTGGGTCTTCTTTTGTTGCCCTGCACAAGAGAACGGGGCTGGAAAACAGGTTAGTGGGGTGGGAAGGAAATGGGATTTTGCAGTAATCTTCCCCCAGGAGTGGGGAGGGAATGGAGATTTTGCAATATCCTTCCCCTGCCATGCCCACAAAGCCACATCCACAAAGCCACGCCATGCCCACAGAACTGGTAGTAAATTTTTTTGAATTCCACCACTGTCTCACTCCATCCAACAGATATGGGCCACTATAGTCTCAAATATCTTCACTGATTCATGGGTGTCTTTTCTCATCATTTGTAAGAGAAATAGGTTGCAACATTTCTTCACTTTGATGGTGTCTTGTTTGGATTATTCTAATGCAGTATATAAGGGGCTTTTGTTGCAAATGCTTCAAAAACCAATTAATCTAAAGGGGCTGTCAGACTTTAATTCTGGTGTATGTATAGTCCTTTTGCTTTAACTTGCCAATCTGTACTCTTATGGCTGTAGGCTGTTATTTCTCTCCCACCTTACTTATTTCTAATGGATAGAAAAGGAGGACACTGTAATCCAGTAAGGGTAGTCAGAGAAAGTCCAATTCAAATGGAAAATCAATTGTGTTGTGAACATTGCACAGTACTCATAAAATTATCTCAATGAAGCAATGATCAGTAAAAAATGCAACCTTGGCTTCTGAAAAATGTTGCACATTTAAACATACCAAAACCCCTCTTTGAAGGAGATGGACAGTTTAGAAATGAGAAATATAAATATTCAGTGAATAGATGAGCTCCCTAAAGCCACGATCACCAACCGGTGGGCCGCGGCCCACTAGTGGGCCATGAGAAAATTTTGGTGGGCCGCAGAGAAATCTCACCCCCAGAACACCCCCACAAAGCAATTAATCCAGGCTGCGCAGAAACACAAGGCTGTGCAACTGACATGGCCCACGGGAACCCTCCCCGCCTCTCACTCCTTACCCGGCAAACTTGCCAGCTAAATTGCTATTTTTCCTTATTCTGACCATCATCTGTTCTGCTGTGCCAGGAGATTTAGATTAGCTAGGAAGCAGGAAATGGTTGGATTTCTTGCTTTCTAGTTAGTCTTTAGCTCTTTAGCTCTGCTTTTAAGCACAGCCGAACCTCCCTTAGGACTGAAGGTTCTATTATTCAGTGCTGACTCACGGCAAGCAACTGGGCTAGCCGATGGCTGATAGAACACTGAATGATTCTGTGAGCAACTCAATCTGCCTGCCTGCTTTGCCTGATTTTCGGTAAAAGTTGCTCTTTTTTAATAGAAAATTCAATATTTACATACATGGTGTGTTGGGAGTTAATTTTGTGAGTTTGCTTGAAAGCAAATTTTATGTGACAGACTGAGCTAGCCAATGGCAGATAGATAGATCTCTGAATGAATCTGTGATTCTGTGAGCAACTCAATCTGCCTGCCTGCTTTGCCTGATTTTGGGTAAAAGTTGCTCTTTTTTATAAAAAATCAATATTTATATAAATATTTATAATATTTACATACAAGCCATGCCCAGCCAGTCACATGACCACCAAGCCACACCCACAAATTAGGCCACGCCCACAGAACCGGTTAGTGGTCCCTGGGATCTAAAATTATGAGTTTGGTGATCTCTGAGGTCCAAAAGGTTGGTGACCCCTGTTTTAAACAATAGTGGGATAATTTTTCTGTAAGCTGGCTGGCCATTACCAATTAAAGTGGACAGTTACTCATTCATCTGGGTCTGAGATCAAGAACGAAAAGGATTATTCAAGTTTTTAGTGTTACCTACATCTGGACAATTAAATGGTAAGTTTTAAGAACACTTTGGTCATTCTGAGTTTTGTTCCATTAAAACAAATAGTTAAATAGTTCTGACAGAATAAAAACTGAGTTGTTTCTAAACTTAAAACAAAATGCATCTTGTTTTATGTGCACAAATCAGTGGTGGTATTTAAATATTGTTACCACTGGTTTGGTGGGCGTGGCTTGGTGGGCGTGCTTTGCACACATGCACACACTTTGCATGCATGCGCGCCTCAAATGTGCACTTTGCACAGGTGCAGAGGCATTTGTGCAGGTGCAGAGGTGTCCTAACTTTCCTCCTGCAAGCCTGCATGATTCTGGTCGCTTCAGCAACTGCTGCGCAGCGCTATTCTGTGCCACGCAAAGCAGCTGCGCTTCAAATTCAGCAGATAAAAGTGAGTATGGGAGCCCGGGTGGGTGGGTGCGCCCAACAGCAGAGCAGTAGAGAGAACCAGTTTGGTCTCCGCTGCTCATCGCTCCTACCGGCTCACCGAAACCGGGCTGAACCAGTCAAATACCACCACTGGCACAAATCATCCAATATTTACATACATGGTGTGTTGGGAGTTAATTTTGTGAGTTTGCTTGAAAGCAAATTTTATGTGAAAGACTGAGCTAGCCAGTGGCAGGCAGATAATCTCTGAATGAATCTGTTATACTGCGAGCAGTTCAATCTGCCTGCCTGCTTTGCCTGATTTTGGGTAAAAGTTGCTCTTTTTTTAATTAAAAAAAATCAATATTTATATAAATATTTCTAATATTTACATATAAGCCATGCCCAGCCAGTCACATGACCACCAAGCCACACCCACAAATTAGGCCATGCCCACAGAACCGGTTCATGGGATTTAAAATTATGAGTTTGGTGGTCCCTGAGGTCCAAAAGGTTGGCGACCCCTGCCCTAAAGGACATTCATATAGTGGCGCAATCCCATATGTGATGTAGATGTTTACATTCTTAAACATTTTTGAAGACTCCAAGCAGCTTTTGTTTGGATTTATCAACAGTTACTGTATTAGAAATTGAAGCTGATAAATTTTACACATTTATTAATTTATTTAAAAATAACAATCAAAAGGCATCCTGAAATCTAAAAAATGTATGGCAAATTTGCAGCTGGAATTTCATACACCGCTCAATAATATTGCATAGCTCAGGGGTTCTCAACCATGGCCTGTTTGAAACTAGTCTGTGAGAGACATGGGCAAGCACATGCACAGGAAGCAGCACTTGAGCAGAGAGAGCTTGCACTCCCATATGAAACTCCACTTGCTTGAGCAGAGGACATTTGTGCTCATGTGCAAAACTCTCCTCGCACGAGAAGAGCTTTGCGTGTAAGTGCAAGAACCTGCCACTCACACAAGTGGAGCTTTATGCATGAACACAAGCACCCTCTGCTCGTGCGTGAAGCTCCATTCGCATGAGTAGGGGGCGCACCTGCACCCGCCACTCACACAAATGGAGCTGTATGTGTGCACCAGCTACTGGCCACTCACACGCCCACCCCCAGGTCGCAAAACTGGAAAGATTGGGGACCCGCTGGTGTAGTTGGTGCACTGACTGATGCAGAATTCTAGTTGACACATTTCATTATACGGTTTCCCAAACTGTAAAAATCATGTTTTGTTAATATTGCCACCAAGCATGTCAGAAAACTTTAAGTTCATGATGGTAGATACAAGTATTCTAAAACTCTTATTTGAAAGCTCAAATTTTACTATTGGAAACAAATACTGAGAGTTGTTTTCCAAAAGTGACAGACTCTCTTCATTCACTTTTGAGAAAATGTCTGCCAGATATCCAAGTCTGAATAACTAACATTTATTATGTGTCTTTTATTATGTGTCTTTCTTTCAAATAAAAATGCTGTACTCCATGAGAAAAGTTGCTAGTTCAGTTCACAAATCAAAGAACAAGTGCTTTTAGGACAACATCAAACTTCAGTACACAGCTTCAGTGCTCTACACATACTCTCTCTTTCGTCACACAGAGTATTAAAAAGACACATGCTGAAGAGTCAGGTCTACTGTGATTTCTTTACTGACCTTTTATCTTGCAAGCACTCATCAATATTAACTGCACAAGACTCTATGATACTGTGTTCTTCTTCAGCCAATAATGCAATGTGTGCCTCAAAAGTTCCCTCTTTTTCAGCATCTTTAGAGATAGACAGTGCATCGCTGAGATGAGAAAGGAATATTCTAATCTCTCTTTTTAAAACCAATACTCCATCCTTAATTACAATTTTCTTTTTTTTTTATAATAAAATATTAAATAATAAGTTTTAGATGCAATTAAAAAAATAAGTTTTTGAAAAAAATATTGTTGCAAAATAAGATAAGACAACGAAGTGTGTTTGTACTCCACAGGTACAAGGAAAATATTAAAATTTCAAAATAATGTTTTACGGGACAATAATAACATTACAGAGATTATGTTACATATAACTGAAGGCAGCTATGAATAAAAGTACTGAGACCAAAATGTGCATTTTTATACTCAAAACCTACTACCTAAGAAAATTATTGAAAACCAAAATATGCAAACACAGATTCCATTAGTTGTCATAGTGAAGATGCCATCACATCTCATATAATTTTTGGAAAACCTCATTGATATTTATGAGAGAATGAGAGTGTCAAAGGCAACTAATGTCTTAGTATTATTACAAAAATAGCTTTGATCTTACTGACCCCCTGAAAGACTCTCACTCAACCCCAAGGATCCACAAATCAGACTTTGAGAACGCAGATATTCTCAAATGGCATGTTTGCTGATGCATACAAATAATTCCATAGACTTTTCTGTTTCTTGAATCCCTAACTTCTGCTAATTCTTGTTCAAGATGCTTTTTATTTTGCCTTCTATTTCACTTCTCATTTGTCAAGATACCAGTGTTGTTAAAGATGCCTTCTGGAAGCAATTGATCCTAAGTGCATCATTTTTCCTAATAATATGCTATAAAGAGCGATAGAACAGATGAAGCTGCCACAAAGATTGTGACATCAGTAAGCCTTAAACAGTGTCCAGTGCATAGCCTATGTTCAGGGGCATGTGCAGTGGGAATGAGCTATTAGTAGTGGCACGATCTGGTTTATAAGCCACAACCCCATTTATTTTGCTAGACTGAAGCCTTACCAATCATTATCTTTCGTGGTCTCCTTCTCAGAGATGTTAACAAAAACAGAAAAGAATTGTGTAATAGAGATGTATAACTTTTAATAAGGAGTAAATAAGGTACAGCAGTGAACACAGTATAAGGATAATCCAGCAAAGTAGAGGTTATATATCTGGATAAACATCAGGGGTTGGTACAAAAGACTGAAGCATCTCAAGTCTTCTTGGGTCCCTTAGCATTCATGGAGAAAAAAAAAACACAAGGGCATTACATGAGGATGCAAAGTTTGGTGTGAATGGCTGTGTCACATCTGCTTGAATCTCTCATGAACCCAGTAGCAGCTGTTCCTCAGAGTTGTGGTGGTGCGGCAGGTTAATTCTGCCAATTACCAGCAGTTCAATTTTCACCAGCTCAAGGTTGATCAGCCTTCTATCCTTCCAAGGTCAGTAAAATGAGGACCCAAATTGCTGGGAGCAATATGTTGATTCTATAAATCACTTAGGGAGGGCTGCACTATGAACCAGTATGTACTGTAAATCTAAGTTCTATGTATTTATTTATTGATTTTATATTGCTGCCTATTCGCCCATGGCAACTCAAGGTGGCTTACAGAATATAAAACCACATTTAAAACCAGGAGAAAACCATGGTCTATTGCTATTGTTATTCTTGTAGAACTTTGTGCTAGACTCCTGTCCCAAATCACCCATCAAACTTTTGTCTATGAGCACTTTGTAATTAAAACAGATGTGTATCAAGGGATTACACAAGTGACATCAATAATTTGGAGTTGCTCATATTTAGGGGAAAAGACTGGAGATCATAACTGATGCAAACAACCACTATGGCCAATATAAGGACTGCAGAGTTTTCTCTTATATGCATAAACATTAAATTGTCTTACAGATCCTAATAATTAGTAGATGGAAAGGGTTCCTTACCCTTCATTTCCCTTCCAGTGTTTATGATGATAATCCTCGAGAATGTCACCAAAGGAATATTTTGGGAATCTGCATGGTCTTTCAAGTACCTGAATTAGTACCAATAAACTGTGCCAATCAATCATTTTGGCCACCTAATTACAAATATGTAGTAACAATAAAATTTCCTTTGAAGTCTGTCTGTACTCATGATGATTTAAAAATGTGTCCATACAGTATTCTTTGCAACAATATGAAGTTGATATGCAACTTGGATGTTTTTAATACTCATTTTAACCTACAGCCATTATTTCCCCAGGTAATTTCGTATCTAGGTACTAAGCTAAATCTGTTTTTCCCCCTTTTTTGAAGATGGGAGCCACATCAGCTCTTTTCCAGTCCTCTGGGAGATCCCTGGTGCTCCAGGATTTTTGAATGATGTGGTATATGGTTGTGAGATGACATCTACCAGCTCCTTTAGAACTCAGATGTAATCCATCAGGTCCCAGTGATTCATATTTATCAAGATCAGACAATGTTCATCTTACCATTTTATTTTAGTTCATTTTAGCTTTTATTTCTAATCTGTCTTTTATAGTTATGTTTTTGGTAGGTTGGGCTATAGTTTCTTTTTGCGTGAAGTCTGATGCAAAGAATGAGTTAAACAGCTCTGCTTTCTCTCTTCTGCCTGTCTCCTTGCTGTCTTCTCTCTTTAGTGGACCGACTATTTCCTTGATTTTTTTTCTTCTAATTTATATGTTGGAAGAAACTTTTTATTATCTTTGACTTTTGTTGCAAGTCTTTGTTCATTCTGAGCCTTTGCTTTCCTGACTTCATCTTTGCAGATTCTGGCTATCTGCTGATATTTTGCCTTAATTATGTGTCTCTCTTTCCATTTTTTGTACTTGTCCTTTTTTCCTTTCAATTTGCCAGAGAGATCTTTGTGCAACCATGCTGGTTTCTTCTTGGATTTCCTGTTTTTCTTTTTCAGTGGTATTGTGCTGGACTGGGCTTTTATGATCTTTTTTTCACTTTCCCAAGCTTCTTGAGTTGTTTTTCCCTTTAGGATTTTCATCCAAGGAATCTTTCCTAAGTTCTCTTTGAGCTTGTTAAAAACAATATTTATAGGAATTAATACACAAGACTCCATTAACATGTTAAAAACCATAATTCAGACAAAAATGTCCAATAGCAGCTAAGAGACTAATTGAGAAAATCATAGAATCATGCAGCTGGGAGAGACCTCAGAAGTCTTCTAGTCCAACCCCTTGCTGAAGGTAGGAGCCTTAAATCATGATCTTTTCCATGGGCATAAACATTTAGGAGCTGAGTATCTGGGTGAAAATAAAGAGGTATCCAGGGAGGGTATATGAATCATATGGAATAAAGGGGTGATGATTGCTCATCACAACAGTTGATCACCCCAAAAATCCAATGGCATTTGGGGAGGCAGAAAAAACCTTGCCTTTGCAGATGAGTTTATCTCATCTTACAATCTTTCTTCTCCATTTTTAAACAAATATAATGATAATTCAGTATTCACAGAGGCATTGTAAAAATGTCATCCTGATTTTCTTATAACATTTCATTCTAATAGTAATTTAACTAATACAGGTATGAAGGTGTACAGAAAATAAAATCCTTTTAGGTACCATCTCAAAACAGGATTGGCAAATATAGCACTAGAGAAATAAAAAAGAATAAATCTGGGAGGGCATTATTAAATCAATTGTTCCTGTATTTCAGGGAATTGCTGCCTGATTTTTCATTGGCTTTTATTATGTATGTCCATTTATTTAACAGGTACTGTAAGACCTATGTTTCTGTTCTGTATTCACTGCGTCCTGCCAATATTAGTTATTGAGCTGCAATCTTTTTTAGCTGCAGTTTTGCTATTCTTTTGTAAGTTTCATTATTTTTCTTGTAAAAGAAAAGAAAACCTTTCAATATTGATTACGGTGTTTACTACATAACCCACTAGAGGCCACTGGTGTATTGCATTAGAAACTGGTTCGTTTCTGCAAGAAATCAATTCCTCTAGTCTACCCTAATGAAACATTACAAGCAAAGTCCTTTGTAAGAAACAAAGCAAAATTGCTGCTGCTGTCTTTTTTTAATTGAAAACATTCACCA